>NC_091462.1:39980786-40255354 GCF_027789765.1 Dendropsophus ebraccatus | reverse complement strand
ATCAGTGCTGAAGAGGAGCACTGATTGGCTTAAGAGGAGCTGTTTGAAATTCCCGGCTCCCCTCTTCAGCCAATCAATGCACTGAAGAGGGGAGCCGGGAATTTCGAACACCCGCTACGCCGAGCAGGTAAGGTATGCCCATGGCGGGGGCTATCGGAGCGGTGGCGGGGGCTATCGGAGCGGCAGCGGGGGCTATCGGAGTGGCGGCGGGGGTGGCGATCGGCGTGTCGATTAGGGTGGCGATCGGGGCGGCGGGGGTGCTGATCGGCCGGCGGTGGTGCCGATCGCGCCGGCGCAGGGGGCTGTAGGATGTGTGGCTGGGCTGCGGATGAGCGGGGGGCCGGGCTGTGGGCAGGGGGGGTCGGGCTGCGGATGAGAGGGGGGACGGGCTTCGGGCGGGCGGACTTTCGCAACGACTGTTTACACGGAATGATCTGCGAATTTTTTGCGAACGACGATTTAAGAACATGTAGAAAGATCAAAATGAACAATTTCTCGTTCTTCGTTTGATCGTACGCTGCGTTTACACGTACGATTATCGTTCGAATTTGATCGTTATCGAGCAAATTCGCACGATAATCGTTACGTGTAAACGCACCTTAAAGCTTTCTTCCAGAAACAGCGTTACTCTTGTACTTAGTTTGTATGTGGTATTGCAGCTCAGTTCCATTAAAGTTAAAGGAGTAGTAATAATAAATAGTTAGAGTCTTACACACAGCCTGAGGACAGGACTGGTGCTGTTATTTGAAAAAAATAGCTATGTTTTTCAAATACTGAATAAGCACTTTGATATATTTTATTTATGGTAACAGTACTGTATATTTTTTTCTTTTACAGAGCGGATTGCTGTGACTTGTCTTTTTCACCTATAAGCAACCATCAGTCAACATCCCACCACAAGTAAGAACGTCCATTTTCTCTGCAGTAGATATCGAGGGGTTTACATCAGTTTGTACCTTTTTTTTTTTTTTTTTTATTATATATATATATATATATATATATAATCACTTATCCTTGAAGAAACTTGTGACATATTTCTATAGGCTTTGACCCCAAACGGCCGGGTTTCCTCCATTTTTCATAATTTTGACCACAAATCAAAATTCTGAAACTAACGGAGCCCCTTTAAAGTCAATAAATTATTTTTGCAGCCATTTAGTCAGACATAAGATCCAGCAGATTATATAAGTAGAAGATATTACTCCGGAGAGAATTTAATCTTATAATTGTTGCATTGAAATAAATAAATAAATAAATATATAGATATATGTATTCTAATGAACACTATAAAAAAAGTCCCTAAATTTTATAAGACTGTCCAGGAACTCACAGATGATTGGTAGCTCTGCTTATGTTCTTATCCATCAAATTTCTGTTGCAAATGTGTTGGATGACTGTCGATGACTGATTCTTTACTGATAGTTTTCTTTACTGACACAGAACACCTTACTTTCCTTATTTTTGGGTTGTGGAATGAATCGTCTGTTTTTCAATTACTTCTTATTGGAAAATTAGCTTTGATATGAGATAAACCACCGTGGTATAAAATGGATTATAACAGATTAGTTATAACATGAATATATTCTGCATAAACTGAGTATTCCCTATTATGTAATACAATACTTCTATTGCAGTTTTTCCATTAATTTCATTATAGATGTCATTCTATTTTTTTTATATATTTTACAGATGGCAAACTACCCCATATTAACATTAAAATTCATTTTATTTTCTCACAGGAAAAAAAATAAGGATGATTTCCTGGAGTATGGTAAGTGTTATGTCAGTGGGCTCAATGTCTTCTATATAGAGTACTGCACCTAAGGGTCCTTTAATATGGACAAACTCACGCACGTTATGAGCACCGATTTAGTAGATGTATGAGCCTTCTATATCCCCCTGTTACATGGTCACACATATGATTGCTGATCATATCTGTAGCCTTCACATACATGATTGTCTGCTAGACATCCCCTGTATACAAGACAAGAAAAATTGGTGCGTCCCCTAGGGTAGCATTCTGAAACGCAACCTCCAGCCATGATATTTAGTTAAAAAACTAAAGCTTCCACCTACACCAACCAATAGCTGGTTATGTTCTACATTAAAAATCATGGTGTTAATCTGATGGGCTAGGCGAGGCAATACCTCCTACTTTTGGCACAATTATTCATTAATAGGCGCCTATTATGTTTTCTTCTTTCAGAGACTAAGGATGAGTGGCAGCACGCTCAGGGCCAGTTACTGAACGTCAGCATTATGGCAATCCCCTGCCTTTGTTCCATGGCCCCAAGAGGCTTGGCACCTAATACCAGGTCAGTAGAGGCTTACAAGAATTACACTTCCCCACACCACCAGTTTGTTTAAAACCTTTCTAAAAATGTTTCTGCAGATTGCTCAAGGATTCATGATCTCCCAAGATAGGTTGCCGTCAGTCTAAAGGATTATAAGCAATTATAGGATCTGCAAAATTAGGTCAAGCAGTCTAGCTGGAATATTTCGGATATAATTACTGTGATCGTATTACTTATAACAGCAGGCTGGGCTAAAACAGTTCCTTGTCGTACGCTTACCAACACTTGTTCACAGCTGAGAATTCAGTTTGAGGGGAGATGTCAGAAGTGTTACCCCATGCCTAAATGTTACTTACTGTACATATGGCTTACTAGGCTTAATTCATTGGAAATATTGTATATTGTATATTCTCGGTCATGGATCTTGTACTATCTTCCTATATGATGGTGGGGTTGCGTGTCATTGTAATCTTGCCTATAATGGTTATGATGGGATGACTGCTGAGAAGTGATCTCTACAGAACAGGAAGTGTCAGTCTGTTATGAGACTCGCTGATTAATGTAAAAATGGCAATAGGGTTGAATTTCCTGGAGGTGTCTGTAATATGGAAAATGATTTAGCTTTACTAGATATGTGGTCAAAACAATGGAAACTGCAGTTCAATGTTTCCAAATGTAAAATAAACCACTTTGGGAGAAGGAGTCTTCCATCCTAGTATCATATCAGCAGACTTTAGTGCAGACTTCAGAAGAGAAGGATTTAAAACCCTTATTACACTGAGCGATTATCTGCCGATTCAGGCAGATATCAATCTGTGTAATAAAGAAAATGATCAGCTGAAGAGCCAATCATCAGCGGATCATTGTCTTTTAGCATGTTTAAAAATCAACGGCCACCGGCCGCACGTGTGGCTGCGTATAATAGGAGGTGTGTGGCCGACAGCTGATGACAGTGTAAAGAAAATAATAAAGTTTATACTTTCCTGTCCAGGCTCCTGGTGTACTGCTGTCTTTTCCCACATTCCTTGCAGCCGCCACTGACACTTTTGGCTCCGTCTCTTCAGTGACAGGCTGCTCAGCCAATCACTGGCCCTGCTGTCCCGGCTTGTCACTGAAGAGACAGTGCCAGAAGTGTCAGTGGCAGCTGCAGTGAGCAAGGAATGTGGAAAAAGACAGCAGTACACCAGGAGCCTGGATAGGAAAGTATAAGCTTTATTATTTTCTATGTAAAAAGCTAGGGCTGCACAGACATCGCCGTTGAAGTCTGTGCAGCCCTCATGCTTGATTATCTAGTTGTATATAGGCTCAGTAAGCGAACGCTGAACCAGCTGATCGGCGCTCACTTACAGTGCAGTGTCGGCCTGTCTAATATGGCCCATAGAGGTAGTGATTTCTCGCAGCGCAACCAGGCGGGATGTAAAGCTAATCGTATGCTGGGCCGTATAGCTAGAGATATAACCAGCAAGGGAAGGAAGATTGTGAACCCGCTGTATAGATCTCTAGTGACACCGCATGTGGAATATGTGGATATTTCTTTGCACATATACAATTGGCCAAATTATTAATGATCTTGTTTCATCTCCTTATTCACTTCTAGGTTAAATGATGGCACAATGGCACTGATAATTGTACGCAACACTTCCAGACCGGAGTTTGTGAAGCACTTGAAACGCTACGCCACTCAGAAAAATCAGGTAGTGAAGCAGATTATTGCTGATGACCTCTTAAGACGTCTTTACTCCCCGGCCTCCATCAGAGTACATTAGCCATTATGTTACAGATTTGGAAGTTGCCAATCAGTTTAATGTAGCTTAATCCATTTTAATCCACCCCTATACTATTTAGAACATTTCAGTGCTGAAGAGGCTAGACAGGAAACTAAGCATATACCTTGTAGCACTAGGAATGGCTATATACTATACAAGCAGCTTACACCACATACATGCCATGATAGTAATTTGCTCCACCATTTCTCTGTATAGTGGGTTCAATGTATATAATGTAGCAGATACAGTGCTATAAGTGTTAATGGTATACAACATTTATCATCATTATAATTTGTTCTAGTTTGACTTTCCTTTTGTTGAAACTCACCTGGTTAAAGAAGTTAAGCTCCGCACTCAGAGCAATAGTCATTATGAAAATAGCTTGTATGAAAACCATGGGGAAGTACATACAGGGCTCAGCGAAGATCTCCATCCATGGAATATTGATGGGGATTTACTGGCGGCATCTTCTGAAGTTCACGTCCGGTGAGTAATAAATTCCTGTCACTACAAAAATGGATTCCATATGACTTATAATGTGGAATCTGCATTGGTAATCCTCAAGAAACTTATAAACACACTGACTGTAACGGAAATGGAAAATCTGCGTCAAGAATTTACATGTTAATTCTTGATATAGATTTTCCCAATTAAGTCAATGGGACTTTAAAAGGCTGTATATCTAGAGGTATAACCAGTAGAGGGAGAATCAGATCCAGCCTTGTGAAACTGAAAACAAGAATAAGGGGACACAATCTGAGGTTATAGGCTATGTTTCCACAGCGCCTTTCTTTATGGACGTTATTAATGATTAATAGCGTCCGTCATTATCAAAAGACAGACGTTCACGTAAAAAAGAACATAGCCATGAGAACATAGCCATAGCATGGGGGGATATTACTTTACTGAAAGAGTAGTAGATGCTTGGCACCAACCTCCTGCAGATTTGTTAGGTAAATTCATAGTAATTGAATATAAGCCTGCCTGGGATCAACATATATCTATATATAATCCCATATTTAAAAATCTGCAAAAAAGAGTTTGTGTGGAATTGGGACTCACATCTGCTTCGAAGGCTTTTAGGTGCCTCCTATGCAGAATCTGCCTAGAGGACTGGCAAGATAAGCAGTGTCAGGATACAGCACCAAGGGTACACTAGAGAATCTACTTACAGCACATAGCAGTGGTAGGCAGTGAGTCAGGGAATTGTTATAACTCTGCAGCTAACCCTGGCTTCCTGATATCAGCAGCATTCTATAAATGGAGGGACAAACAGAGCTGGGTAATCTTGTAGTTCAGAGGAAGTCAGCTGATACAGAACAGACCACTTCCTGTTACACATAAAAGCATCTAATTTTTAGGTAATTAGACTGGTAGTTACAAAAAGAAATGTAAATTAATGTGGCTGAGCAGGGGTAAAACAGATGACACTGCAGGAATACAGTGATTGTATGTGCATTCTATGGGCAGGGAAAAAACATGGAGCTCCTCCTCAAGAAATGAGGGTCTTCAATGTGGGACCCTACTCATACCCATTCTCTATTAGATTTATTGATTCTTTTTAAAACAACCAGTTCAATTAAAAATATTCCCTGTGAATTGAAAACAACATATTCTTCTTTGCCACAATAAATCTAAAATGTGTGTTCTTTATTTTTCAGCTTGCATCCCGAGCTTATAAATCTGTATGGGTGTAACATAGAAGAACTAGGCGAGGTGAAAGCTAAATGCAGCTGTTTGTAGCCAAAGCTTCCTATAAAATCCACATCCCGATTTTCTACAAATGTCATTTTTATTGAATTGTGACAGCAGAGACATTTGAATGGCAATGTTTAGTTAGAAGGGATTGTGTCCCCGTGAACACAAGTACAGCCAGAAACATACAATGCATTGAAACTTTAGACAATAGTACAACATTTTTACACAAAATAAAGATTGTAGACAAGCCTATTTTACAATATATTTTTTATAGAATTTGTAAACTTGCACTAGTTTTTGTAGTAGCATTTTTATAAACAATGTGCAATAAACATCATTTTTGCAAAGCCGCTTTTCTGTTTTTCAGTTGAGTTTATTGATTTATGTCCTTTTATATCATATTCCTATCTCTCATCACCTGAATACAGTCGTTGTAGATTATGAGTTCTCTTAGTCAGCCTTAGTTAAAGGGGTTCTCAATTGCAAATATAAGGGCCCTTTTATATGGCCCAATCAGTTGCAGTCGGGGCAGCAAACATTATTGTAGAATCCATGACACATTAATGTCATCACTGTCGGATGTACACCCTCCGATGGCGATGTGCGGCCAATGACAAGATGCAATTAGCAATAAACTATATTTCTCTGTCGGCTGGCCCTTTTACATGAGCCAATTATCGGGATAAGGTGTTCATATGAATCCTTATTCAGTCAATAATTAGCCCAGGTAAACGGCCTTAAAGGGAATCAATCACTCCCCCAAAAAATCTGAAAGCTATATGGTGTAATGAAGCCCCCTGCACCCTCTTTCCCTGGGAGCTTTGGTGCTCAGGGACTGCCCCTTTGGGAGTTATTCTCAATGAAGGAGCCTGCTGCATGTCACAAAGGGGCTGTCCCAGGGCACCGATGCTCCCAGAGAGGTAGGATTACAGCCACTTCGAGCACTCCGTTAGTGACTAGTTTGGCGCTGATGAACACCCACATGACTATTTGAGGGTAATTTGCATACAGCGCAGAACATTTACAAGCTTCATTTTTTGGGGGGTATGTGCAAAGCTCAATGGGATCAGTTATTCATATGAAAACAGGGGGCTAAATGTGTCTACAAATTGATGACCATATTTCTCCTCGCTTCCAACATTTAATGGTGTTGTTGTACCATTTAAGGGTAGTGGTACCCTAGCCCTTGTTCTGCCTGGGTTTAACCCCAAGATCGTCCAGGAATATCCCTTGTAATACTGATAATCAAAATTTTTTCCCTTTGGTGGCCCAGTCCACAGGACAATTATCAGCCCTGTGTATACTTACACCGGGGCAACCCCTTCGAATATACAAAAGGTTTATGGAAAAATATTAAGTAGACAAAAGGGTATAAACACCATAAAAACATTTTTACCACAGTTTTGAATTTCACACAAAACAACCTAATGTATTAATTTGAAGAAAACTGGATAACCCCTTTAAGCATAGAAAAAGACTGCCTCCACAGTGAACAGCCTATAATAACTCATTGAAAACAGCTTTGATTGTCTTTGCAGTTTCCTGTTACCTCATCTGTAGTATTCAGTAAGTGGTACTTCTTATTTATCATATGGGTAGTATGGCTCAGGATTAGAGATGATCGAACATCAGCAAAAGTTAGGTTGTATCGAACTCGAACCTTGTTGAACCTTCTGCATTTGATTCCTGATGCCTTCCCAGTCCGTGGGGAAGGAGGAGACAGCCCTGGTACTGTCTCCTCCTTCCCCACGGAACGGGAAGGCATAGGGAATCAAATGCAGAAGGTTCAACAAGATTTGAGTTGGATAGAACCTAACTTTTGCCGATGTTCGATCTACTCAGGATCCCTACAGTGGAAAGGCATAAAGAGGGACATTTATCAAGACTATAAAAAAAAAAAAAAAAAAAAAAAGCCTGTGGAGCCTCATTTAAGAGTCTCAAAACCCAGGTCTAGCCAGATATCCCTTCGGGATATCCATCTGGCTAGGCCTGTGTTTCAAGACTCTTAAATGAGGCTCCTCGGGCTCTTTTTTTTGCATATTCATGTTTCCCAGGGGGCAATGCACCTAGGATTTCACTGCATTGAGCGCTTTAACAAGAAGCAGACAGTGTTATCTTTGGCTGGTGTCCCTGAAATCAGTGGTCTGTTTATCAAGACTGGCGTGCTCATACTTCGGTATTAAATAAAGCCCTGCCCCCTTTTCCTGGCCTGATTTACTAACAGTGAACGCCTCTTAGTACAGCGAGCCAGCCCTGTGCCCAGCGCAAGCATTTCTCAGAGCAGGTGTAAATTTCTGCCTGGTTTACACCTATTTCCAGGCAGAGCACAAGCATTTTGTTTGCATCAATAAAAGTCAAGTTTATCAGTCCCAATGGTGATGTCTCTGCTCACTAGGCTGCGTTACTGTAACATTCATTTCATTGTGCCAAGTTGAAGGTGTAAGTGTATGGTCTAACACAAAAAGTATCGACATCAGGGAATTCCATACAAAAATGTCCAAATACTAATTTATGAGAAGTTTCTACATGAGCAATGTGATTTTGTTTTTAACTTTTTACCATTTTACGCTATTGTCATTGAAGCCATTCCTTCTAAATATGATATTGCTTTTTTCCAGTAGCTTCACAGCAACACAATGTACTGATCTTCCAGTGTTGGAAAAAAATTCAAAATGGAGTGACAGTGCTTTAAAAATAAAAGCAAAACATACTCATCTGCCCTGATTCCCCACAACTACCCTTACAAGGACCCCCAGTTCTCGCTGCTCACCGCTGCTCTTTTCTACCTCTTATTTGTCAACCATGCAATAAATCAGCCAATGCTCAGTCAATCACTGATCAGTAGGCTTTTTATTTTTTATTTTTAAAGCATCTCAACTCCATTTTCCAACAGTGCAATACCCAATAAAGGGGTTTTCTACTGTGGACAGTCCTTTTATATTAGAAGGGCAGCATGATGATTACTAAAGCACTGCACAGCAGTCACTAAATTCAGTGAGTATTTTGCTTAGCTCTTTGCAGATTTCCTCAGAAACCATAATAAGCCTCGAAAAAAAAAGATTTTCAAAACCAGACAACCCAAAAGGCAGCATGAAAGTGATGACGGGTTCCTTTCAACAATATATGCTGGAGGCTACTGCAAAAGTGATGGACAAGTAGGTTCTCTGACCTATCGGTTACCATTCTTTGAGTATCATTACATCTTCTGATTTACTATATGTGACCAAGTTTTTGGTAGAATCTTCCTTCATCCTTACATAAGAGTTGTTGGCTACACCCCTGGCTTATTATTAAATAAGCAGGCCGGGCGAGGCTAAACTTTCATTTTTTCCCACTGTGTTAGATCACTGCCCTCATCTCCTTTTGTGATACTTCAGTCCAGTTTATTTCTAACCAGCTTTGTATATGGCGGTATCTGTAGGCTGAATTACAGTTTAGCCTGGTAAACAATGTAGGAATGAATATAATTCTAGTGGATTGTGGGTAGAACTTAACTTTTAGACGAGGTTTGGTACTACTGGTCAAGCAGCAAAAGAGAAGGTGGGAACTAAATGAACCTCAGTCAACAAGTAGCCAGGACCTATGATCAACGGATCATCACTCAGTAGGTCCTGGCTTCATTTTCTACATCACAAATTATTGCCAACTAATGCTGATATCCATAGGTGATTCCATAAACCGTAGTGTATTAAAACTAAATTGTTTCAGCTGAAGTGAAAGGCAGCAGTCTTAGAAGACCTCTATCACCAGGGATCCACCAGGGATCACCTCCACCAGTGATTCACGTCTCCCCTCCGGGGAATATCATTGCGCTCCATGGGATTCATTGCATTTCTTCTATTATAATAAAATTGTCACTTTCCTGAGATCTTTGGTTGAACATATCCATGTAATGAAGCCGTAGAACATGAAATAAACATCTTGGAAGGCCTCACAAGTTCTTCATAAGATCTAGATAAATATCTGAAAAAAATCAGTTCTCTTCTGTCAAGAAAAATAACTTCATTTCTTTTCCTTGTGGTTTTTCCCATAATTTATGGAGTATTTAAAATTTCTATAAGTCCAGAAATATATTTATTTTTCTTCCTTCTCTTCTTGAGTTAGGAAGCTCCAACTTTCTTTTCTACTCGTGTCCTGATCCAGTGATTTGTATTTTCTCTTGAAGAATCCCACCTAGGAAACAATGGGAAAACTTAGCAAAGTTTGATACGACCCAATAGAACTGTCAGTATAAATTTTGTTAGCTGTTTCCTTATGGATGACATGCTTAATAGGTTTGATTTTTCAATTATCAAGTGCTATAAATAAGGCTACACATGTGAACAGAGCTATGATCATCTGTCACCAAGAAATCGTAGGAAAGAGAAGGTGCTAAAATCCATCTGGGTGACAGTGCGGAAGAATGTGGATATAGTTACACCTATTGTTAACTAGTTTTCTTTTCTTCATTTAAAATAGTTAAAGGGGTTATTATTTATTCAGCCAGTCCGTTTATTTGTTAAAGTTAACCTGTCAAGTCAAAAGATTTTTATTTATTTTTTTAAATCTCCACAATAATACTGTGACAAGAGGATTTTAGTGGGAGGTTTTTGACCTCCATGGTGCACAGCTTTTTTCTCCCATTCATTTGTCCATTTCAGAGGAAGATAGGCTGTTTGCCAGTAATAGTTACTTTCTTTCCCTTAGTTGCCTAGACAATCACAGCACAGCACTTACTCCTCTCTGCTATGTCATGACACAGTGCTGGTAAAAGTGACCTGGACTAAATAGAGTGCACTGGGTGATGAGATGCTATAGAAGGCATGTGGAGAGATTACACTAAGCACTGAAATGGTGATGCTAAGATAAAAGGGAAGCCTTGATTTATCTTTAAGGGACAACTGTGCCTTCACTTCCCAACTCGCTGCCTTTTCCATCTTGCTGCAGGAGACAATCTCTATTGTAAATCCATGGAAACACATTGCAGTGATTCAGGCAGTGAAGCTTAGCTTAAGTGCTTCTCCCGGCTCAATCTAACTGAACATTTAAATCCCTACTGAGAAAAACTGTGGACATGACTTTTTTTTTTTAGTAGTGTTGAAGCCAAAACCTTACCTTCCATAATACAATAGTTATTAACATGAATACCAGAAGTCCAAGACCTAAACTGATGCCAATGATTATATACATAACATGTCTTCTTGGTCTTTGATTGTGGACTGCTTCTAAAGTAACCTGCAGCAAAATAAAAAATTACACAATTTAAAAATAGGGTGAATTTCTCATTTGCGCCTTTTTCACTCTACTTTTCTAGCTTGGACTTTTTCCCTTGTGCCTATATTTAACGCCCAAAATTTATCAGATGAATCTGGCACGTTTTTCCAATTACTTTTTTGCTTTGAGGTTTTCTATGCCACCCATTCAGTACAGTGAGATTGCATAAACAAAATAGAATTTTTTTTATTGCAAGCTTAAACCATGCCTCTTTTGAAGAAACCACCCTCTTTGTTGTATACCACAGAGATAGAACTCCGGTTTCACTATTACTTGTTGACAGATTATGACTTGTGATTGATCTCCCCCAATGATATAAACATTTAAGTTTCTTACATGTGTGAAATGTTTCTGGTTGAGATAGATTATTTTAGAGCTTTCTCCAGATATCACTTTTCCTGTTGTATGGAACCGAAGCGATGAAACACCTTCCTAAATACATAAAAATGAGAAATTAGTAGTCATTTAATAAAAAAATATTCTATTTGATATAGGATATAAATTAAATGACGCATTTTAATAATTCAAATATATATATATATATATATATATATATATATATATATATATATATATCTTGTGTAGTACTTGATTGCAAAAACTAAGCTGCAATGTTCTATGTAATGCAGTACTGCATACAGCCTCTAGGTGTCACCCTTCTTGGTGTCAGTTTAGTGAAGGATCTTGAGCCACGACATACACAACAGTGACACCTGTTGGTTGCAATGATCAATACACATTTTCATGACAAATATTTATCCATCATAAACACTAAAGTGGAGATTTATTGAAACAGACATATATAGAACCAGAAATAAGTGAATCAATTTGATTACAGTGAAGAATCATCTCTGTACTGGACATAAGATGTTTAGGTCTCTAGTCCTACAACACTGGGAGATACATTGTACATTGACTTACAAGCTCCAGAAGCAGATGGTTCGTTTCAACCTTCACTTCCACAGTTGCCTCGCTGTCACTTTCCATGTCTCCAAAGGTGCAGTCAACACGTAGACAGGTTTCATCATCTTCAAAGCAGTACTGGAAGATGGACATAAGGATATATGTGGCTATACGTACAGTAAATGACCTGTTACATGTTATATGCAGAGCTGTATCCGGAAGCTCTCGGATACCAATGCAGTATATGTTATAGGGTCTCTGAACGATCACCTCATTTATACCACTGGTGTCCTCTTGGGGGACCTCTTGAGCAATCTCAGTCTTTGTTTCCTCTATAACATATGCATATGTATTTCAGTGTCCAGAAGTTTAAAGATCTTGGTCTCATTGAATGGAGATTGAAATGGCATAAGATGTTCATTTACAGCCCTGACATCCAATAACTCTTAATGTTAAAGCTTTGTTAACATTTCCTATTCCATGTCCTGAAGAAGTGAGCTGTAGATCAATCCCTTCCTGGAGACTGTAACTTACAACATGCCTTTGTTAATGCCTTGTAAAGGGAATCTGTCTTTATAAAATGCTTAGAGCTGTAGATAGCTGAAGTTAGCAATGAGCGTTGTACATCACAGGGAGAGGTAGGGAAGGAAGGAAATGTGCATGCTGCAGCTCAGCACGGCCTCAACAGCCTGAATTTCTACAGAAAACATAATTAACTTTGCAAACAGCCACCGACTAAGACAGGTATCCATTGTTCTATCTCCCTATCTGTCCATGCCTGCAGCTTTGAGCTTTATATAGAACTATGTCTATGCCATAACACATAGAGAACCAGTTTTACTATCTATGCGGACCATACAGGAAGGATTGTATTTCATATGGCTGCCACCATCAGAAATAAGTATTTAGGAAAGCATTTTTTTTTCTACAGATAACTTCTAATGAAATAACTAAACTTCAATACAAGAGCAAAAGTTTTCTTTAGATTCCCTATAGCGGTATTGGAACACCCTGTAGTTGAGTCTTCTTATCACAATGCTGTTGCATCAGTATGGACCATTAGGAAACCCCATAGACACGTAGAGTTAAAGGGGAAGTCTGGCGAAAATTTTTATTAAAGTATTGTATTGCCCCCCAAAACGTATACAGATCCCCAATATACACTTATTACGGGAAATGCTTATAAAGTTCTTTTTTCCCTGCACTTACTACTGCATCAAGGCTTCACTTCCTGGATAACATGGTGATGTCACGACCCGACTCCCAGAGCTGTGCAGGCTGTGGCTGCTGGAGAGGATGATGGCAGGGGGACACTGAGGGACACAGGGCACTGGAGGGACACTGAGCATCTCTCTGCCATCATCCTCTCCAGCAGCCACAGCCCGCACAGCTCTGGGAGTCGGGTCGTGACATCACCATGTTATCCAGGAAGTGAAGCCTTGATGCAGTAGTAAGTGCGGGGAAAAAAGCACTTTATGTGTCTTTCCCATAATAAGTGTATATTGGTGATTTGTATAACTTTTGGGGGCAATACAATACTTTATTAAAAATTTTCACCTGACTTTTTTAATACTACAGCGTATAAAAGGAGTGTTCATACAGTATGTGATAACCAATTGCTGGGCTTACCAAGAATCTACTTCCAGATCTCGTGAAGAAGGACACAAAATCATCAAATACTGTTTTGTTGGTTGACAATGCGCCACAGACATCTGTGTCAGAAGTATACCGGCACTTTCCTACATTTGTCTGGAAAAAGATTGTATAAATTACTGCTTAACCAAAATCTGGATGAATGAATGTTGTGAACAGAAAGTACATAGAAGTGTTGTTAAACTGCACTGCAAGATAAAGAGGTATATGCTGTGCCGGGTCTATATGGGCCTGGGCCGACTCACCCACTAACATCGATGGTGTACATCAAGGATGGGGAAACTTCGGCGCTCCAGCGGTTGCAAAACTACAATTCCCATCATGCCTGGACAGCCGGAGTTGTAATTTTGCAACAGCTGGAGGGCAGAAGGTTCCCCGACCCTGGTGTACGTTATCTCTGGACTGAATAAAACAGTGATTTTACATCTAGTTCAGTTTTTGATAATGTACTAACTATAAAAGGGTCAATAAACTAACATGGCCACAGTTTAGCCTTTTACTGTCCAGAACGATTACCTTGACTTCCAAAATATTAAACAGCTTGAAGTCCCTTGGAGCAAATATGTTGGGCATCAAGATCTGAAACGTAGCGTTGGAGACGAGACCTGGTCCAACATTGATCACCTTGATTGACACAGAATTTTTATTAACCAGGTAATATTATAACCAATCACCGATATAGTAAAATATCTATTCATGATATATGAGTGTGAAATCCTTACATTGAATGTATATTCTATTGTCTCCTTGATACAGAGCTTGTCCTCATCTTCAGGAGGTCCGTACAAAAATGAAATCGGAGAGGCATAGCTAAAACCAAGAAGATAAGGGAATGAGTTATATCCACACTGCCATCTAAATGAACATTATTGACTGAAAATACATTTTTCTGAAATAACTGTATATCCTAGGACCAGGAAGGGTCATGGCATAGGGATATATAGGAGAGTCATAGATTTGTGAAAATAACCAGAAAAAATTGCTTTTGATATGTTGCAGCAACATGTCAGAAGTTTTGATCGGTGAAGGTCTCACTGCTGGGACCCATCACAGATCGGGAAGACTTCAGGAGAGTTGTGTGGTATCACATTTCACTCCCCGACGTGTAGCGATCTCTGCCCAGGCAGCTCCATTATAAGTCTACAGGGCAGACTGGATGGAGATGACTGACAGCAGGAAAGACCCCCCACTGACATGTCCTTGAGTAAGAATTAGACAATTTCAGTTAATCTGGGCCATGGTGTTTCTTTGAATGGTGAGGCCATTGCTATATTATGCAAAAGAAGAGCCCGTGGAGCCTCATTTAAGAGTCTCAAAACACAGGACTAGCCAGATATCTCTCCGGGAAGGACCCAGCCAAGGAGTGGCTTCTGTAGGGAGACCACCAAAACCACCAAATTAAGTGGCCCTACAAGTCAATGTAATGACAAGGGAAAAACCAAGCTCAGATTTCCATACACAGACAGCTGTTTCGGGGTGTTGCCCCTCATCAGTGTGGAGCAGGATTCTGGCTAGGTGGGAGCAATGCCTAGTAGAGCCATAAGAGAAACAGATTACTGATCTCAGGGAGACCAGCCAAACGATAACACTGCCAGCTACCGGTTAAATCGCTCAATGCAGTGTTATCGTTTGGCTGGTCTCCCCGAAATCAGTGACCTGTTTCTCTTATGGCTCTACTAGGCATTGCTCCCACCTAGCCAGAATCCTGCTCCACACTGATGAGGGGCAACATCCCGAAACAGCTGTCTGTGGATGGATACCTGGCGTTGGTTTTTTCCTTGTCATTACATTGACTTATAGGGCAACTTAATATGGTGGTTTTGGTGGTTTCCTTACAGAAGCCACCCCTTGGCTGAGTCCTTCCCGGGGGGATATCTGGTTAGTCCTGTGTTTTGAAATTCTTAAATGAGGCTCCGCAGGCTCTTCTTTTGCATATTCATATTTCCCAGGGAGCAATGCACCTAAGATTTCACTGCATTGAGCGTTTTAAGCAGCAGCTTGCAGTGTTGTCTTTTGGCTGGTCTCCCTAAGATCAGCGATCTGTTTCTCTTATTGCTATATTATGGACTTATTCTCCCCTACGCTTTCAAAGAAGAAATATGTGATATGACATCCAAAAAGCAATGCCACATATATTTCGCTGTGGTATTCCATGTGTCTCCATGTGAAATTAAGACTTGGGTTCCTTTACTCCACATTTTTGGTGAGTCACTATTGAATACCTCTGCCGTAGAGCCATGACAGATGCCACATAGACTCCCATGCTTAACATAACCATGTGGTATAATTATTTAACTAGATCCTGTTCTATGGAATTGTACAGAAGTCTGTATTATTGTACCCAGAAGTAAAATGCAAACTCTAATAGAAACCACCTATAGATATGTTTGCCTTCCCTATGCATACAGCAGATGGACATTACAGATGGATATTACATGGACCAATCTGGAGGAGCAAGTGAGAGCCGACCTGTTAGATCAGCGCTCGCTTACTCCTCATACCCCACTCGCTACATGCACCGACAGCGAGTGGGTAAGGGCGCGGGGGATTTAATGATCGTCTGGGGAGCCCATAGGAGATAGTCACGGTCTGCTGGCCATCGCCCCATGCAACAGGAGCGGCTGCAGCAGACCGTGACTATCTCCTATGTTAGTTATCGTTAACGTTTTTTTCAACATGTTGAAAGACAAGGATCAGCTGACATTGTGCGTATCGACTGATTGCTGCCTTTTAACACTAGCTGTTACACCAAGCGATTATTGGCCGTAACTGCCGATAATCGCCTAAATACGGACGATAATGGCTTGCTGTAATAGAACCTTTACTCTCCAGCCTTTTCCAGCTGATCATTACTACAGAAAACCCTGTAACAGAGAGAACTATATCCATTGTTAGTGAGTAACTTGTAACTCACCCGCCGACATTGACATTGACTTCATATCTTGTAGGGATGGTGAAAATGGCTTCGTTGTTCCGTAAAGAGTTTGGATCCACTTCATTCTGACTGGTTTTAGATAAACAAATAATTTTCATATTAATTAACACAAATAAAAAACGACTTAAGGTTTCCCATTGTACTCCTCATGAATGTGATATGTGTTACAGATCAGGCGATAAATGGCAATGCCTCGGTGTTACTACGCCTGTGAGCTTCCTGGATAACAATGCTGACTACTTGAATCCCAGATCATTGTCATTCTCACATTATCATTCAAATAACTTTCAATATAAAGGAGGCGACAGATTTGGCGAGCCGTAAAATTCAGATACTTAGTATGATGTCTCTACAATGTTTAATGCTACTTACCAGTTCACAGTTACATTGATTATAAGATCATCCGCTGTGGTAAGGGAGCTTGTATCCAGCAAGAATGAAAACTGTTGCTGTTGGTATAAGAATTTTAAAAAACACATGAGACAATAAACTATATGTTGTGTTCATATGTTGTGTCTCTCGGTTTTTTACCTGTTCCTATTTTTATATAATATATACCTCCAACTCATCATTACAGCAACCATTTAATTGTGTTATTTAATTGGTAATCAAAGTCCTTCTTCTTACTGAGCTTCTGCTATACTGCCACTCCTGCTGGACACTATAGCACATGACTGTTACCTAGGCATCAAAGTTCCTCTTGAACCGAAGGTTCACAGGGCTCTGCTGATGGAGCGTAAAGGGGTTGTACTACAAAATCGAGTTATACTTTATCGTTATGATAAGGGATTACTATCTGATAGCAAGAAGTCTTACTACTGGAACCCCTGTAGTATTTAGAATGGGGACATGGGTTGTCTCTGAAAATTTTTGTTTTTAGTCTCCTATTCTTGAGATTGTGGCAGGTGTCAGTGGTTGGATACCCCTGTGAGCAGTAAGTTACCCCTGTCTTAAGGATAATACATAACTTGATTTTGTGGGTTGATCCTTTTAACCTCGTAAGCCTCTGTGATGTACTGTAACTATATAAAGCTATACTTGTGCCATCACTTCTGGAGTCTGGCATTGACTAACAGTCTTTCTTCCACAGTAATGGTTGGGATCAGATAATAATGACCTTGGCATCTAGGAGGTTTGACAATTGGAAAAGGTTCTCTCACCCAGGGGCAAGCAAATTTGATCATGGGCTTTTCATGACAGCTGGGGCCAAACAAAGGCCCTGTGATGGTGAGTCAGTTTTAATAAAATATTTTCTGTTACAAGTTTTTTTTATATATCCATCACAAAATAATTTATGTCCATCACAAAATAATTATTAATAAAAATAGTGACTACACTGATGGGGAAAAAAGTGATGGTTCTTGGAAAGTGATGACATAAAAATATTTTTGTCAATGAAATAAACCCAAAAAGTGAGAATGTTCTTATTGGCAGTAAATTTTTTCTCCACCAAAATTTTGCTTCTGTTCTAGTTGTGAGTAGAGAAGAACATTTAAAAATTTGGTTTGTGACATTCATAAATTTTTACTAAAACTTCGCAAACCATACTTAACAAATAAAATCTATACAAAATTATCATCTGCGCTCCCCCAGTGTCCTCTTCCAAGTCTTCAGCCAGCTCAGGCAATCACTAACTGAGGGACAGAGCCATAGCCAGTGATTGGCTGAGCAGGCTGTCACTCTGGAGTTACAAGAGTGACAGCCTGCTCAGCCAAGGCGGAGGTGCTGTCCCTTCTTACTCAGTCAGTGATTGTCTGGGTGGGCTGTCAGCCTCCACTCAGCCAATCACAAAGAAACAGAGAACGGATAACACCGCGGCCAGTGATTGGCTCAGCAGGCTGTCACTTTTGTGTCTGGGGAGTGACATTCCACTCACCCAATCACTGGCCATAGTGCTGTCCCTCAGTCAGAGATTGGAGGCTGGAGGTTGGCTGAAGGCTTGGAAGATGGTAACGGGGGAGTGCTGACAGGGGAATAAACCTTTTTTTTTTTGGAAATTTTATTGACCAACTTAGCAAAATTTTGCTTTGTCAATTAATAAAATTTTTTTTGCTAAATTCACAGCAAATTCATCGTTGTTGGCTTCGCTTCACTCATCTCTAGTTGTCAGTAGCAGGTCAACCCTGAAGATAAATTACTCCTACTGTACTCATCCTCACCTAATCTCTATACAATTTGACAGTCTAGTGACTTTTTACAGTATAGTAAATATGACTTCCACACTAGCAGTGATATCATAGTTCATGCTCTGTTTTCCCCAGTGCATCGGAGTGCTGCTACTCTCCTCCTCCCTCCCTGACACTCCTGGGTGTGATATTGCCATGTGTGACCAATTTACAAATTCACACGCTTTTCCTAATGTCATTTGGAAGCAATTTGTCACCTCTTCACTTAAAAAATGCTGATCATAGAGAATTGTGAAGAAAGACCTGCATTGCAAAACTACTGTTTTCCATCAATGAACATGAAATGAACCTCTGAACATTTTATTATGGTGCATGATGGATATCCAGACAAAGCGATTTTACTTTCATGACCCCATATATTAACCATGGTTACCTATCTGGAACTTACTTTTGAAAAAGAGTCCACATATAGATGACCCACATCGCAGTCCAGCTGATTGTCCTCCTCATTCATGGCACAGTTTATCTGTTCCTCCAACTGAGGAGAAAGTGCAGAAACAAATATATTTTATTATAACTATAATAGAATTTGGGTAAAATCTAATTTAATTTATGGCATGACTTTATTTTATCCAAATAGTCCTACAAGACCAATATACTTTATATCTGAAAAAATAGATTTTTTTGGGAATGTTCAACCCATTCTAAGATGGCATTGTACCCCATGAACCCTCTATGGGTAGAGGTATTGCTCTGCATAAAACTTGCTCACTCAACAAAGTAGAAGGGGTGTTTCCATCTGAAGAAGTCATCCCCTATCCACTGGGAATACCTGTCAGCCTCGACCAAGTGGTATATTATACAATACTTTTGCCTGTTTATTCATGCAAAAAGCTTATTGGGTTTGAAGAGTAACCACCATGTTGTTACTTATGTTGTATATTTTCTTTTAAATCAGCTGCTATCAGAGAGTTATGTAGATTTGTAATTTACTTCTATTTAAAAAATCTCAAGTCTTCCAGTACTTATCAGCTGCTGTAAGTCTTGCCGGAAGTGGTGTATTCTTTCCAGTCTGACACAGTGCTCTCTGCTGCCACCCCTGTCCAAGACAGGAACTGTCCAGAGCAGGAGAAGTTTTCTATGGGGATTTGATGCTGCTCTGGACAGTTCCTGTCTTGGCCAGAGATGTCAGCAGAGAGCAGAGTGTAAGACTGAAAAGAAAGCACCACTTCCTGCAGGACATACAGCAGCTGATAAGTACTGGAAGACTGGAAATTTTTAAATAAAAGTTATATACAAATCTTTATAACTTTCTAAAATCAGTTGATTTCAAAGAAATAGATTTTCACCAGGGTACCCCTTTAATGAAGGCATAGACATGGTCAGTGATCAGCTGTGACAGCGGGAAGCCACAACGCTGGCATGGCACAGGTATTAAAGGTCAGAAAATATTACCAGATCCACAACTTTAATGAAGTAGATGCCTTTAGGAAGTCTCATGTGTAGTGTAGACTGGTAGGCATCATCCCCAGCATTGAACAGGGACATATTGAGCATTACAGTCTTCGTGCCTCCAATAACAAGATAGGTTTTGTTTGCCGATGATCTGCAAATAAGCACATGGCAGGACAGCAAGATTTACTTCCTGTTATTTCTAAAAAAAAAAATCAATGAATTGCAGGGATCTAGTACAAAGCAATGTTTTATTGTGAGGCTATGGGAACATATACAAGAAGCAGTATAACATATATAACAAGGGTTTATTATGACACAAAGAATTTACATTGCCAAGGACGGCCACGTGTCTTATCACGTCATTGGTTAGATATAATATGGCAGCGTGGCAGGAAGAAAAATGCACATCCAGATGTTAAAATCTGCCTTCAGGAGACTGGACCTGGATTTCTGGTAAGTACAGCTTTGTTTTACAGCATGTTAAAAAATACATAAATAAATGAATGTATATTGCAAACTTGCTTTATATCACATCTATTGTTGATTTAGATTTTGAAAGTTACAACAACAGGTACACTTTAATAAAAGTTGACAATGTTAACTATTGTTTGATAGTAGTAGCTACCAGAGAGAGTAGATAATGGGATATTGTAATTAATATTAGTATTGTGATTAGTTATTTAATTAATTAACTAAGTTTTGCATAAGCTGGAGAGCCGAATGTTGGCTAACACTGCAAAAAAAGAGAGTTTGTATTCTAGGACGTTAGGACGTTTCTATCAATACTTGTATCGATTATAATGTATATCAAAATGTATGTCTCTTTGAGTAACACCCCTTGACCTCCCATTCTAATGCTGCCAATAAAGGTATTTGGGAAGATACTATTTGTGAGTACTGAATTATTTGCACTATTGTGGATTAAAGGGGTATTAAGGGCAAAAGTATTAGATTGCTTATGCTGCGTTTACACGAAGCGATAATTCGCCCAATCGATCGTTTACCGATTTTGAAGCAACGATTTGGTTTTTATAATGATCAGCATTTAGACGAATAAATCGTTCGAAAAATCGTAAGAAAAATCGTTATTGCAATCGTTTAAAGATCGCTTAAGCCCATCTTTTACATAGGATAAGACTGTTTACACAAAGCCATCTGTGAATTTTTAGCGAACAATGAACGACAATTTGAGAACATGTTGAAAGATCAAAATGAACGATTTTTCGCTCTTCGCTTGATCGTTTGCTGTGTTTACACGGAACGATTATCACTCAAATGCGATCGTTATTGCGAAAATCGGAGCGATAATTGTTCCGTGTAAACGCAGCATTAGGATGGCTTATCAATCGCTGACTGGTGGGGTCCCAGCGACTCCTTTGATTCTGTGTGAATATCCTGTGGATAGGCCATCAATCTTGCTTTCTTTATTTTATTAAATTTGGTACATTCTCAGACTGTCTAATCTAAGTTTACACTGTCTAAGGGCCTTTTTAGATGGACCAAGGCTGTTACATGGCTCAACTATCATACTTTTGTGTGGCTCTTTACCCCCATAGTTTGTCGGGCACACGTCATCTATTATATAGGAATAGCCGACAAACAAGAATTTTTTAATCTGCTACAACAATGCGATCAGTAAATGAATGAATGAGATTTCAGGCTGTATCACACATTGCAGTTTCTTTGCAATACTGTCATGGTACTGTACTGCGATAAAACTGCAATGTGACTGAACACAGCCTCATGGGCTGATTGCTGGGTCTACTACACAGGTAAGTTTAACCAACCATCTCTCCATGTAATAGCAACCCAAATTCTGGATCTCAGCCATTCTAGTGGTTTGGTAATTTAGATAAAAATTTAGATGCATAATAAGCAAATTGCATATAATTAAAATTGATCTATCTATTTCCTATCTATCTATCTACTATCTATCTATCTATCTATCTATCTATCTATCTATCTATCTATCTATCAATGATCTATCTATCATCTATCTATGCATCTATCTATCTATCTATCAATTATCTATCTATCATCTATCTATCCATCAATCATCTATTATCTATCAATGATCTATCTATGCATCTATTATCTATCTATCAATTAATTATCTATCATCTATCAATCAAATTAATTATCTATCATCTATCTATCAATCAAATCAATTATCTATCATCTATCAATTATCTATCTATCTTTCATCTATCAATTATCTCTCTATCTATCTATCTATCTTTCATCTATCAATTATCTATCTATTATTTATCTATCAATTATCCATCTATTATCCACCTATCAATTATCTATCTATCTATCTATCTATCTATCTATCTCCGATCTCAGAATAGGCTCGGCAATATCCCTTTAAATGTTCTATAAAAAGAATAACAAAACAGCAGGTTTTAGATGAAAAGTGAAATACAGATGTATTTAATTCATTTCAATACGGTAAAAAAAATCATGCAAATAAAAATTACATTTATAGAATGATCTGGCACAAAACCAAAACATTACTCATTGTACACCTTAGGGAGAGAAGCTGGCACAGACATAAGCAACAGAAGGTGAAAGCACTGCATAAACAGCTAGGTTCCAAGACAACAGCAAATTAGAGAGAAACATATTGCTAGCACTGTAGCAATTAAATTTCTGAGTTTTTTTTTTAGTCCTGGTGCTTATTTATATATATTTATTCCATTACAGCATTGTATCTGAGAGTGAGAAAAAAAATAACCTTTCAAATGAATGGGGGTACGATCACCTACAGGAATAGATTTCTTCAAAGTTTGTATTCATAATGGAAAATGTATTCAAAACTTCAAAGAAATCAGAGCATAATTGGCATATAGTCAGGGGATCCTGTATTAGTATATAGATAGTGATTAGACAGACAGATACAAGGAATTGCTAAAGTATGAGTGTTTTCCAGGACAAAAACAGTTCATGTTTTTATAACTTTTATATATTACATATTTATCAGCGTATGGGGGGGGGGGGGAGGTTAAGGATTGAATAGTTTTGCATGGCACTGTATACAGGCAATGATGGAAGTGACTGAATGTGGGGAAATGATGCTAACATGCTATTTATTGCAATGCTTCCATCACCCTTGCGTGCTATTAGTCTTTTTTTCTGGTCTAGCTGCATGTCTCATAGCACCCACTGGTTCAGGCAACACTCAGAAAGCTGATAAATAAGAGCAACTAATACGACTTACACATCTCAACTAATTCTGTCTAATTTTTCTATAATTTGAAGACATGGAGCACAAAGGATTGAACTGGGGAAGGCAGACCTGCTTCTTCCTATTAATAAATATTTTCTCTTAAAGGGATAGTCTGGGAAAAAAACCAAAATTGTTTTCAAATCAACTGGTATCAGAAATATATAAAAATTTGTAAAATTACTTCTGTTTAAAAAAAAAAAAAAAATCAAGTTTTCCAGTACTTATCAGCTACAGTATGCACTACAGAAAGTGGAGTTTATTTCCAGTCTGATATAATGCTGTCTGCTGCCACCTCTGGCCATGTCAGGAACTGTCCAAAGCAGTAGCAAATCTCAATAAAAAAACCTGCTCTGGACAGCTCCTGACACGGACAGCGGTAGCAGTAGAGAGCATTGTGGGGGAGACTGAAAAGAATACACTTCCTGAATAGAAGTAATTTATAAATCTTTGTATCTTTCTGACACCAGTTGATCTAAACATTTTTTGTCCTAGAGTACTGCTTTAGGCTTTTTTAATAGCTTGCTGCTGGTAAATATAATACAACAAACATATTGGGGGAGATTTATCAAACATGGCGTAAAGTGAACCTGGCTCTGTTGCCCCTAGCAACCAATCAGATTCCACCTTTCATTTTCCAAATAGTCTTTGAGGAATGAACGGTGGAATCTGATTGGTTGCTAGGGGCGACTGAGCCAGTTTCACTTTACACCATGTTTAATAAATCTCCCCCATTATCCTTACCTGTCTTTGCTCCCTCAGTGTCCTCCTCTGATGTCACTGGTCTCCTTGCTGACTGAAGAACCTGCACTTCCGAGATAAACTCATCTTGTGAGTGACAGCCCTGTGACAGGCTGTCCAATGTCAGTCAGTGATTGGATGAGCGGGCTGTAACTCACAAGATAAGTTTGTGTTGGAAGTTTTATATTCACCAGCAGCAAGGTATTAAAAAAGGCCAACCACCAGACAACCCCCTTAAGGGTGCATGGTATGGGGGGGGAGGTCAGGAAAGATAGCTGTATATGGCCAGTGTATTACACGGGACGATTATCAAGCGAAAAATCGTTATATCGTTCAAATTTAAACGATAATCGTTCTGTGTAATTGCAGGCAACGACTGAAAAATCGTTCGTATGTCGTTGATTATTGATTTAGATCTGAACCTAAAATCATTGTTAATCGTTCGCTGTAATTCCACATTCGTTCACTCTAGTTCCGCATTTTGTCACTAATCGTTCAGTGTAATTGCACATTGTTCATTGTTTGGCTGGGATCAAATGGAGTAAACGATCATAGTGACGGTCGCAGTATCAATTGCAGTAACGATCGTAACTAACAGCCATCCTTCTGTGTAATATGGAGAATGATTTCAGGTTAATCATAAACAATCTCGTTTGCGATCGTTTAGCATTAGTCGTTAATCGTTAAAAATCGATACGTGTAATAGGACCCTAACACTGTAGTGTCATCTCTCCGGCTTATAGAATGGATCCCTTGAATACAGCCATATGCCCTTAGAAGAGACAACTGCAGTGGCGTAGCTACCATAGAGGCAGGGAAGGGGGTTGCTATGGGGCCCATGGAGGGAGGGGGCCCAGGGAAGATAAGAGCCTCATGTGTCCTTTTGCTTAACCCCTTATATACTGCAGTGTGTAAGTGACCCAGTGTTCTCTAACATGCTGCAAAACAAAAAAAAGGGTTAATACAGAAAACACACACACATACACTCACACACACACATTAATGTGTAGGGGAGGGGGGGTCATACAGTTTTTTGCTATGGGGCCCCATGAATCCTAGCTACGCCCCTGGGCAACTGTCTTGTCTTTATGAAAGAACAGTAACCAAAACAATTCCGCTCTATGGGTGAATAAAAAAAGAACAGTAAACCAGTCTGATTATCATCTGTGTATGTTACTGCCGCTATATCCCTGCAAAATAAGACTGCAAATAATTGTGCTTGCCAAGACAAATAAACATCCAATCCAATCTCCATTCTAGCACTGTCCTCCATAGACTTTGCAGTATTACTTCTCTTTCTAACTTACTGTAACCAGCTCAGTGGATTTTGCGGCTTACTCTCTACCCTCCGGGAGGTAAACACGAGCAGTTCTCCATCTATGCCCAGGTCCCACCAGTGTGCCAGGTTGTTATTATTGGCACAGTAAGGGGAAGAGCTGGGAAATGGAGGAGTTTTTCATTGCAAACACAATTACTTTCCATGCAAAAATCACTGTTAATCCGTCCAAACCCGTCTTGATCTTTCAGTCAGATATAACATCAAGCAGTGACTGACTGTGTAGGGAGGTATCAGGGCCTTTCATCATTTATATGGGACTGAGATCACATAAGAACCTTCTTCTCCTCAAAGGATTGTCTCCCTTTTATAATAATTCCTTTATTTATATAGTGCCAACTTATTCCCAGCACTTTACATAGCTTATCACATAGCTTGTCATCACTCAGTTCAGTCTCTGTTCCCATTAGGGCTCATAAAATCACCTACATGTATATATTGAAGGAAACAAGGGAAACTCATGCAAACATGGGGAGAACAAACAAACTACTGAACCACCGTTCTGCCCAGTACCACAATGATCTATCTATCTATCTATCTATCTATCTATCTATCTATCTATCTATCTATCTATCTATCTATCTATCTATCTATAATCTTGGTGTTCTACACTAGTAGCATAGAATGGATACAGTGCTAATCATTGTAGAACGATGGATGAATATTCATGAGCAGGGGTGGATTGGTGCAGTGTGGGTGTAGAGTCCCGCCCCCAGTGCACCACCTGGCTAATTTACATATTAATTAAACTAAAGATTTAATGAAAACAGCTCTGAGGATTGAGGTAAGAAAATTACCTTCATTCTCAGTGTCCTTGTCACAGCCGTGGTGGCGGTTCATGTCCCGAACCACCGCTGCTGCTGCCCTCCCTGCCGGCTCTGCCTGGCAGACGCTGAAGCCCACATGCAGGGGCCCATGCCCAACCTCCAACGGTGTCTCAGATTTAAAGGGACAGTGCATCCCTGACTGGTTTATGCACCTAACACCTCCCTATAAATTCCAGCCCTGCTCTGACCCCTCTGTCGGAGCCTCTGCATGCTTCCATAATGTGTGGTCCCAGCTGTCTATGATTCCTGTCAATCCTGCTATCTGTGGTTCCTGCCTGTGACTGCTATCCCAGTTCCAGCCGTGTGTCCTGCTGTGTTCCTGCCTGCCAACCAGTCTCCAGCTGCACCTTGCCTGCTGCTAGCAAGCCAAGGGTAGTGACCTGGGGGTTTTCTGCCACAGCAGGTCCATACCGCCTTGCGGTGGGCACTGTGGAAGACCAGCGGCTACTTAGACTCTGCTCCCTGGTGCGGCTTATGCCATTGCTAGCAGCGGTACAGTGGATCTATGACTCCAGTCGTTACAATCCCTTTAAGGATCCTATAGAAGGAAGGTTATGCAACGCAGCTCTCTAAAGCCACCTTTTGGAGGTAATGTATAATTCAGGTCAATGTTCTGCACATTTCAGAAGCCTTTAGAACTGGAGATCTACTAAGCCAATTGAGAAACTCCTCCAGGTGACAGTCATCTGTTTTGGGGTTGTCGCCCCTAACCAGTACCAAGCAGGATGCTGGCTGCCTGCACCGAGGCCTATAGTGATGGGACCAAAGAGGTAATGTTTCTCCTTGCATGTAGAAGCACTCTTCTTTGCTCTTAAAGTAAGTAGGCTCCCTAAAGTTGCATCCCCACTGGAAGATTGCAGAATGCAATGGCAGTGTGTGAAGGATAAAAGTTTATGCTGTATAAGTTGAGCTTTGGGATTGTTTTGGACACTGTAGTTTACCTCTGTATGATAACCACATC
Organism: Dendropsophus ebraccatus; assembly: GCF_027789765.1. Lineage (NCBI taxonomy): Eukaryota > Metazoa > Chordata > Amphibia > Anura > Hylidae > Dendropsophus > Dendropsophus ebraccatus. The sequence goes on along the minus strand of NC_091462.1, from coordinate 40,228,180 downwards.
CCGGTACATAACTGGGGAGGGGGTTGGCTCGCCAATGTACCGCACCGTAGTGGCTCTTACAGTTATTTCTAAATCTTCTTATGAAAAGAATTACAATATCTCCCTAGGTTATAGGAAAGGAAGCGAACAGAGTATATGATAAGCCTGGGATAACATTTCCTTTTCAATTACGTCTAATCCTTTTTCTGACTGGACACCATTAGCTGGCTGATGTGTTGCTGATAATGTAGTGATATGGGGTAAGTGTGAATGTGCCATCTTCCCGCACCTCTACAATGCCTGGAAGTGTTGGTCTCTTAGCGCTTCCTAATTGACTGATAAGCGCTACTGATATAATTGTTCCTTATCTACCAGTTTAGCCTCATCCCTATGATTAAACAGTCTAATCTAAAGCACAAAGCAAGTCAATACTCTATAACAATGCCATTCTCATATACATATGTAAAATTACAAGTGACTGCAGAATTATGGTTGATTGTCATTTTTGCAGCTATTAAAGTGACCACAAAAACCTACAAATATCCATTTCATTTCCAAAGGTATTTCAACATATACTACCGTATACTAGTATTTTAGCGGAATAAGGAGATATAAAACTAGATATCCCCTAAGGCATAGTGTAGATAAAAAACTCCTTTTCACCTTTCATCCATCGGAGCATATAGTATATAGGCTATTATGATTGTTACGCTGGTTTCCTTTATTTTCCGTTCACAGTAAATGAGGTGATATGTTGTTTTTTTTTTTTGTTTTAATATTATTACCTATGAACAGATGAGGGGGGGGATTTTTAAAGACTGACGTTCTCGCCCCCTCTTCCCTGGCCAAATTCACTGAAAGGCGAATATGGCTGGCCGGGCGCCCAAACCTGCGCCCGGCGTACCAAATCTACACCTGCTTCCAGAGGGTGTAGATTTGGATCGTCAGGTGTAAATCATGATAAATGAGGCACGGGAGGAGGCCACGCTTCCTCCCCACCTTGCTGCGCCCCCCCTCCCCCCAAGCTCCCCCTGCCCACCCATCGGGCTGATCAGAAGAGGGGAGGCAATCTGCGCCTTCTCCCTGGCGTACGCCTTAGGCGGGACCATCATAAATGTCCCTTAAATTGTTTATATCTTTATGATTCCTTTTGGTTTCTGTCCATTAAACATGTTGCCCGCCTCTGATTTTTGGATAATTTGTCCTTAAAATACTAAATCAGTCTGCAGCCATGTCCTCTGCCCTGTTATCCTGCGGGTTTCTTGGCTGTTAACCGACTTCCTCAGTCTTCCTCTCCCTTGATTTCTGTCTCCTGGCTGTTCATCTCTGCTTTGCTCTCTATCTGCCTGTCAGTATTAACAGCAGCGGAGACATCAAAACGCCATACGAGGCACTGAGGACTGAATGTTCACTCCCCAACCTGTCAGTAAGTCTTGACAGGTTACAATCTGGGTGGATCTTAGCAGGGACGCGTTGCATGACGTCTACATCCTATCCACTGAACATTATAGTGAAAACCTATAAAAATAATCCCATATACTACAGATGGAAAAAAAAAAATTGTAGACTGTCTGGAAATCCTTTGCCACAACTTCTGAAACTGGCAAACACAGTCCCGTCCCTTAGGTATTGCCAGAAATGTTAAAATTCAATTATGTATTTGTAAATGAAACGTCTATACACTTTTTTTTACACAGTAAAATCTTACATTGGAATATGTATTATATATGTATTATAGAGAAAGGTACACACTGTACATTGTAATAAGCTGTTAATAGGAAAAATGCAAAAAAAAAAGAATAATAGATTGACTCACCCTGGGAAGGAAACTTTTCCCGAGACCTGTAAATCAGCGGAGCAGTTTGCCAAGGCACAGTATCTTGCAAAAGAAACCTGACAAAAGAGTATAAATTTATTGAGCAATGTAAAATAAGCTCAAGGCCACACTTTATTTTTGGTTTCCAGGGCATGTATTATTTATCAGACAACCACAGACATAGGAGAACGTCAGGCCAAAGAAACAGAAAAAAAGGTTGTTCCCTCTACGGAGATTACAGGGTGCGGATCTGTCAAGACACCAATAAACATCTGTTATTTTGAGGAGAAAACATTGACAAAGTTTAGCAAAAATCTAACTTCTTCTTGGTAAGGGAGGGGAAAAACAATGAGGAATTCTGAGTGCACAGATATTTGTCACCCAATGTGGCCAGATCTGATGGTACAGTGATAGCGTAGTGTCTATGGCCAGATATACAGGCAGCCATTACTTTCACCAGGACAGGATTGCATATGACTAAAGCATTAGAAAACCATTTTGTGTACAGAGAAGAAAGGAGAAATACAACACAAAATAGGAGCTGTGCAAAATCTCTCTCAGGGCCCCTCAACTTTACAGTACTACCCACTTTATAAAAGGAAGAGAGGCCTTATGGGCCCCTTCAGGCACCTGGGCCCAGGTGCAACTGCACCCTCTGCACTCCTTATAGCTATGAATGGTGAATGGTGGATGGCCATAGAGGGAACACTCTAACCATAAGCACCACATGGCTACCTTGGTCAGACTGGCACTAATATTTTTTGCATGTAGCAAAAATTTTGATTATAAGTGTCACCAGGCAACAATATGATGTAAGCAGTTGAATAATCTAAGACAGGGCTGGTTTGCCCATCTGGAAATTCTGTCAGATGCCAGATGGGTTGGTGTTTGTAGTAGACCACTCCCCCCGACATTCTATTAACCAGGAAAAAAGTGGCCTGGCTTGAATCTTAGAATTGCCTTCAGAATGTCGCTGTCACTTTAAAAAAAAAATTGACATATCATAGAGGCAGTTAAAAAAATGTGATCGGTTTGGGTCTAGGTGTTAAGACCACCATGAACTGTTAAGGTCTAAAGAAGCACTTAGTCATGTAACATGACTGAGCGCTTCACTCTCTAGCTAATTGCCTTTTACGTCTCACTGCAAGAGACAAGTCTAAATTGTACATCTATGGAGCCTATCGTCGGCGGCATAAAGATGGAGATTAAATTGAGTAGGGGAATGAAGTGCTTAGCCAAGTGCTTCTCCCAGGTCTGTCTGATAACTGGCGAGAGTCTGAACACCTAGATCCTAACTAATCAAAACTTTTTTAGGACATGTTAAAGGGTTTATTTTAAAGTAGGCACCTATAAGTTATTTCTTCCTTTGCAGCCATATCTGTAATAGAAACCCCAATCTAGAGAAATGGTAAAGGTGGACAGCATATGCTTGATTGTTCTTTGATTGTTTGTATAGAAACCATGTGGTCTCTATTACAAATATGACCCTACCCCCTTCCAGTGCAATCACCATTTTCTTGAAGTGAGGTTTATATTCCACATGGTGTCATTTTCGTTTCGAGTGCAGTTCAAAGCAGTATATATCCTGTAAATGTAAGGTACAACCCCCCGCCCCCTCCCGATCAGCCATAGCGTACAAGTGTACAGCCTGTCCCTACATAGAAAACAGGCCTGTATGCATGATAATCTTAGGGCTGAATTTCACTCACATTCTGGCCCTTAATAATATGGTAAGTCTACCTCCACATTTCTTTAAGAAGTTTATTGTAATATTGATCATCTCATCCCTATTACATATTGGACCAATAAGATATCCTAATTCCAAATCATTTCTTTCTATTGGCTAATCCAGCTCTGAACAAAATAAAATCTTCAATGATTTAGTGATCCATCCAGTATGTCACCAAGGCGTTTCAGACGCATGCGAGCCCCATGACTATGAACGCTTGCATGCGTTGGTGACATACTGGCTTTTTAAAATGGATCAATAAGTTTTGAAGATTTTATTGTGTCTTGGAGCTGAAGTTTTTTTTCTTTCTAGACATCTACTAGTGTAACACCTCATCAACACAATAAGAATAATTATATCAACTATATATCAAACACCCTAACCTATCAATGAATAATGTATAAATTTAGAATTTGTAACATGACAAATAGGGGCCATTAAAACTCCCACCCAAGACTCAACAATTACATTTGGATCGGCAAGTCACAGTTTCCTGGGAGATCTAAATTGAATCTGTCACCAGTGATATTGAACCATCTGCTTTCAGGATGCTATATACCAGTAACTCATAAGTAAAGCCAGGTGTTTGGAAATCAGAATACATGCTATACCACGTGTATATTATACACAGAATAGGATTTTTTTTCTCTCTAAAATTAACACTCTGTAATATTGAATTTCAAAAAAATCAGTAAATTTAATTCTGTTCGGAGCAGTTGTGCGATAAGCGTTCAACATCATCTCTTGTATAGAGACTAATGGAAGGATACATGGTGTTTCTCATTCAAGTCAAATGTTATTAATTAAGCACCAGCAAAAGTGCCATCTGCCATCCATGAAGTGCGCCACTTCATAAAAACCTTACACGTTACTTGACATATTTTGACAAATACAGTGGTCTCCTACTGGCAGTGGTGGGCTTGTTTTACACGTTATGAGCCATTCATGTTATCAAGAACGTGACAGCAATAGAGACAGCCTGACATTGCTGAAAGTTAGAAAACTATATGGAAAGAATGGAAAATTTTTATAGTTAATGCAATTATAAAAAAATTCTTATATTAGGACCTATTTAAGCATTAAATGCAGCCATATAAGCTGAGCTTCTGCTCCCTTATCAGCATTCTACAACAGTTACATGGCTATAGGAAACAATAGATTGGAGAGGACTTATTGACTTCAATGGGAGAGTGTTGTAGGTATGCTTTGTGACTTGTTCAGAGGTTTTTGTGAAGAGAGGAGGAAAAGGAGAGATGTAGCCATCGCCTATTGCGAATGGTTTCTTCCTATCTTATCTGTATACTGGAGTCAGTTTTCAGTGTAATTAAACGTTTTTCCTCTACAGCACAGAAGTGTTGAATTAACTGAAAACAAAATTTCATAATTATTTAGAAATATTGATAGGCAGTGATAGAACTAGAAAAAAAAAGAAAAATGATGTCGGTGAAGATAGGGGTCGGGCATAATAAATTTTCACTGTCTGACCCCCTTGTTTTTGGAGAGATAAGCAACCGCCAGAGCAGTCTGGCTGTGCCAAACGTTTATGTGTATGGGGAGGACGGGAGAGATGACAGTTATTGAAGGTCAATATAGAATCTCAATCCTTTTGTTCTCTGGGGGAAATTAGCCACCAGAGATGTCTAGCAGCGACATTCTCCATTCGCCCCTTTCAGAATATATGCAGTGTAGGCCTAACCGAGGGTTCATGTGAATGGGGGATATTAAAGATAACTCATTAAGCCAATAGCTGTATGGCCACCTTTAGTGTGTACATTAGAGTTGATAGAGCACTTAAATGCTCCAATGCTCATTACTTGAGTCAATCATTTTTCAGTGCTCAAGTGCTTCAGTAACGAGCCCCATTGAAAACAATGGGTACCTGGTTAACCTAAAGTTACAGTCTGGCCCGAAGGGGGTTAAGTTAACTTAAGACTGTGCTCTGTTGGGATTGGGGGTGGATGGCATCACTCATCTCTAGTGTACTTTAAAAACAGAGTACAGTGTAAGGCTATGTTCACACAACGTATATTTTCGTAAAACCACGGCCGTTGTTGCACATTGCAACAATGGCCGTGATTATTACGAAAATGTACGTTATTACGAAAATATACATACCTTGCCATCTATGGGATCACGTCCGGAGCGTATACGCATAGTATATGCTCAGTCCAGGATCCCTAGCAGCGCCGCAAACAACTGACATGTCAATTTTCTGTGGCCACAATTCATTGAATAGCGGCCGCAGAAAACCCTGTCAGCGCACACTATGGAGTGAGCGGCTTCGGCCGCACGCTCCATAATTTGCGGTGGGGAGTTCTGATGTGGGCGCGCACGGATGAGCCCGCATCAGAACACTTCTGGGCTAAAGCTCATCCGGCCGCTACTGCAGTACCAGCCGGGTTGATCTTATTTGAGAACTGGCCCGTCTCTTAAGTAGTCTGCACATGGCCAAACACTGTATTTTGCCACCACTACTACTAAGGAAGAATTCATAATGAGACCAAACTTAATTCTTGACTAACTGGAAATCATACTGTACAAACATGGTAACCAATAATGCCCTGCAGACAAAATGGGAAGATAGTTTGGCACAGAATAAAAAATCATTAGTCTGTTAGCCAATGTGTCTAGTAATTTATTGCAGATCCTTCTGAGCAGTATAAGAAAATTTCATTCATCTGTATTTTAGGTATTTTCTGGTCCTCCCCTTGGTATATTCCATTAATGGGGAGATGACCCCTGGTTCCCTTGCTAATAAGGTAAATTAAAAGGCCCTCTGATTGTCTACAAGGATGCTGCAGCTTGTCCGGCATATACCGGCAGAGTAGTACTTAAAAGTGCAGATGGCCTCAGTTTTGAGACCTTCAAAAATGGGAAATAAACTTGGAAAAGGGCCAAACATAATCACTAGTAGACTTCATTTGGTCATTGGAAATCAATGGACATGCCATTGTACACCATCCCCATACCCTGCACCAGCATATCTCTCCTATGTAAGCTACTCAGATGTGAATGTAGACTATTTCGATAATATCCAGTACAGAAATAATATACGGTATTTAAGGGGTTAACTGAAATTGTCATTAAGGCTCGTGGAGAGAAGTTTTTAAAAAGTTATTTCGATAAAATCCTAACCCATCACAACAACACCCCATATTGTTCCATGAGAGTTATCATGTGCACCGTCTCTAGTATCACTAATGAAGGTTTTGGATTGTGTGTAATAGACACAGGCTGCTGGGAGCGATACACGCATGACATTTAGGAGCCACATGCAGAGCACTAGACAGCTGCACCAGACCTGATATTATCCCTTACCACCCAATGAAGCAAACGCCAGGAACAAGCTATGACTCCCTCTCCATATGTTTTCCTCAGTTCAGAAGCAATCGGAAGGTACTACCAGTTCCCTGGTGTCCCGTGAGGATCATCTATCTCCGTCTCTCCACTTTAACCCTATCATAATGTTCTTTTGTAATTTCTGTTTTATACATAGATCTTAACAAGCAGGAGGTGGAATTATGTGCAATTATTCGGGGGACGGTGCTCATTTTTGACTTATGAAATAAGGATTTTACATAAATAAGTACATTCTGCCATAATGTTATACTGTATTTTATGGACTAAGATTATGAAAACTTTATATAGGCATGAAAGGAGAATAAACTAACAAATCTTCCTAGCAGAACTGCATCTTATTATTAATAATCATCTGTCACTTGAAATAGCCATTTTCTACCTGAGGGACATCTCTGGGAGTATTCTTGCATATTTTGACCTAATATATATCCATGTTGGAGTGAGGTGGTCGGCAACCGAGATGAAGTTCTCCTGGGCTGCCAACCACTAATGAAAACACAGGTATTGGCATAGGGTCTTATAGGGCCTAGTACTGCCAGAAAGACTGAACGTGATAGGCCTGTGAAAGTGATAAAAAGGCAAAGCTCTTTATGCCAAAAAGAGATACGCTGAAGAGACCCTTGTGAGATGCAGGGTAAGTGGCTTCTGTACCTGGAAAAGTTGACCAGATCTTGGGTTCGGCTTGCTTCTTTGCATGGAGTATGGAAGAACTGCATAGGGGAGGAGGGGATGGTTTACTGGAGGCCAGGCTTTTGTATAGCTGATCAGGGGTAGCCTTCTCAGTATTACTGTTAGTACTGCTATGGTATGTAAGACATGCACAGTCTATTGGGGCTGTGGGACAAGGTCAGCCCAGTAATGGTAATCTGTAGGAAGAAAGCAGCCTGGAAGAGGATGTGGATGGATTCATTTAGGGGACTGAGGAAGAATCCCTAGTCTAGGTAGGCTGATGGTCATGTACAGTGGGGACAAGATGCCCTGCAGGTCTATAAACTATACTGTATATATATCTAACTGTAGGGTTGTAACAGTTGGCCTGGTAGGAAAAATCTGGTAAATACAGTAGTTGGCTTGGTTAAGTACACTATGGTAGGTGTGGGGAAGAGTCTATAGGAGTAGGGTCAATATATGACTGACTACCCTCTAGCTCTTTTGGAAGGAAACTAACAGCAGGTTCATACATATGTAGGGAAAGAAATCCTGATTCCAGTGCTTGTCTTCATCCATGGCGTGGTTGTGGGATATTTTTATTGAAAGGAAATACGTAACTTTGCTTATTTAATGCACTGAAGGTGTACCCCAGCCTCTCTGGTGTACAAACCTACTGTTAGTTTTCCTTTAAATAGATTAAAATATCTCTCCCTGATTTCTTAAACATTACTGGGAACATTTATCAAGACTGGCATACAAGTACGCCAGTCTTAAATAAAGCCCACCCCCTTTTCCCAGGCCACATTTACTTAGAGGCGCACACCTGTTAGTACAGGAGGCCGCCCTGCGCCCAGCGCAGGAATTGTTCAGAGATCTATACCTGCTCTGAAGCAGGTGTAGATGTTTGCCTAGTTTATGGGAGGAGGCCATACCTTGTTAAGCCCTCCCCTGTTCCCGCCCATCAGGCGAGCGGGAGATACAGCAGGCATACATCACAGAAAGGGGGCAAAGCTGACCCTTTTTCATGGCACACACCAGGGGCGCACAATTTAAAATCCTCCCCATGTGTCATATTTTTTCTATATATTTTATCCTGATTTTAGAATAAACACAAATAGAAATAGAAATCCCCCCAAAAAATATTTTTCTCACCTCTTTACGTAAAATATTTTCTTTCCCATCTTTCTTTTGTAGAATCGGTTGCATGGGCTTGAATTCATCTGCATTTCTTTTATATACAATATGTTTTCCAAGATGATATCTAGACTCCATATGTATGGGAGTCAAAATATCCCTTACATCTTTCTATTAAGAAAACAAAAAAAGTATATGAAAGTATATGACATGGTATTATTACTTTAATTATTACATAATAATTATCTACAACTTTAAAGGGGTTATCCAGCGCTACAAAAACATGGCCACTTTCTTCCAGAGACAGCCTCACTCTTGTCTCCAGCTTGGATGTGGTTTTGCTGCTCATTTCCATTGAAGTGAATGGAGCTTAATTGCAAACCGCACCTGAACTGGAGACAAGAGTGGTGGTGTCTCTGAAAAAAAGTGGCCATGTTTTTGTACCACTGGATAACCCCTTTAAGAAGAACATGTAATAAATCCTCCTGGATCCAATGTTTTCATGATTTTAAAATATACTTGCTGTATTGCTGATATTGACCTTAAAGGGATTGTATAGCTCAACAAAAATGTTGCAGTTTCCTCAGGGTTATATCAAACTATGTGTAGAAAGTCATACTCTTCTTCCCTAATCCCTCTCAACTGCTGTTCCAGTGCTGATGGTCTCCACTGCTTCCGACAGCTGTGGAGGGATTAGGGTGTAGGTGAGTATGACTTTTTTTTTTGTCAATTCTAAAATGTTTGCCGGTACTGGACAACTACCTTAACAGAATGTAAATATAAAAAAACACTTGAAAAGTACCATACTGAATAATCTTTCCATGATAATATTGCTAAATGTATATATAGAACATATCTTGACTACACAAGTATAATCAATGCTTCTAGGGCAGAATACCTCTGTAATAGGGTTCACAATGGAGAAACATATGACAGCCCACATATACAGCTCTGTATAATGAAGCAGCAGGGATAACTCCCCTATGCATAAGGCCTTATTGTTACAAGGGCTCATTATTAGTCAAAATATTCGTAAAATTGAAGCAACCCAGCCTACTTAACGTCACCCAGAACTACAAGAATTATAATTCGCAGTCAATGTCTTTTCTTATTCTATGAAGAAAATTAATTGGCTATTAATTATTCTTCTTTCAGATTTAATGAAATGTGAATATATTCCAAGGAATAAAAAATCAGATAAAAGTCTCCATGTTTAATTTACTGCGCTCGAATTTCCACCGCAGAGCCAAAGAGGTGAACATAATATATATTACATGAATATTTACAGTTTTATGAATACAATAATAATTTTATGATAATTTATTAATTGCATTGAATTGGAAAACATGACAGCGCTTAAAATTAATTAATCTGCATTTATACAATTTCCCGCAGGAATAGACTGTCTGCTAATAAACGGAGATACTTATTTGAACTATTAAAAAAAAAAAAAAAATGATTAAATTTGGACAGAACATTGTGCAGACGGAAATTTTACTTTTTATGCAGAATTTTCAGACGTTGTATAATCATTATATAATTTTACAATAAAAAAATGGCTTTTTGGGCACTATCTTGCTCGACTGTTTCTGTATATGGTCTGTATATGAAAGGGCAAAGGACAAGGCAAAGGACAAGGAATTTGTATGTCTGGCCACCTCTCCTTTGAGTCCAATAATCAATGAAATTCTGGTGAAATAGCCTAATAAGAGTAGACTGTAAAGATTCTCTATAAGCGAGGGAACTGATGAAGCTCTGGCTGGATTAGATAGTACAGCTAAAAAGCGTTCTGTGATGCCCAACACTAGGGAAATAGGTAAAGCCTCTATTCCTCTATTTATGGTGTAAAATAAAAACACTCACCCGCTCCTGTCTGTGGCTCTGCCTAAATCAGGGTTTTCCTTTAAAGTATTCTAATGACCACTTAAAGGAGAAGTGTGATAGATTATATAAAATCCGGAAGGGGGGGAAATTGATTAAAAGCACTATACCTCCCCGTGACCAGGGTGAGAGGCAGGGCCAGACATGGGATCCACGCCAGGCTCCGGGATCTCCGGAGCTGACACATCACAACAATGCTCATGGGCTGGCCGCTCAGCCCGTCAGTGACTGAGGTGGGGCTCTGCTCCAGTCACTGATTGGCTGAGCGGCCAGTCCATCGAGACAGGCCTTTTTACCCCTTTACATTATCACAACCCACTTCACAACCCCCTTCCAGCGGGGGTTCCGAGGCCAATCCCGACACTCACCACGGGCATGGGGAGAGGTAAGTTGGTATTTGCAATGAATATACCCCCTGTCGGCTGCCAGATTTTATAATCCAGCTTCACCTTTAAGTGGTCATTAGAGTGCCATGACCTGGTCATGGATAGGATTGGATAGTGGTTATGTATTTGTACACTACACGGGTTAGGGAGTATATCCCAACCTTTTGGGTGGACAATTTGGGACAATGGTTTACACGAATTTCTGTATACCTGTATACCACTAATATCATTATGATTCATCTGAATATAACAACACAGGATAATAATCTTGACAAGATTAATTTTTCTTCCTGCCCGTCATTTTGAGGCCTAATAGAAGTAAATTACATATTTTTGGCACCAGCTGACTTGAAAGAAAACTTTCTTTGCTGAACTTCCCCTTTAACATTTAATAGCCGACTTACCCTCATGAATGCCTGGTGTGTTCTGCAGCTTTCACTTGTCTGTCGAAGATCAATTTTCCCTGAATAAATCTCTGTTGTTCCATTAGCAGAGAAGTAGAATCTGGCTGGAGTGCCCTTCTTTCTTTTAACGTCGGAGCTGATATTATAATGCAGGACTGAAAACCAAAGAAATAGCTGGTTATTCCAGATTCTAGAGAAGTCACCAAAGATCCATTATTTCAGTGGGGGCGCTTTATGATCTTCCTCAGGGGTATTAGGAGCGATGCATGGTAACTGGGATCATGGATTTGGTGACTTGTGAGATTACTTTATTACTGCACTATTTTCACAGAATTTTTGCTTCATATTGTGCTTACATTTCCCTTTGTTTTGGGAGTTACTTGCATGTTTGACCAATAGGTGGTCTGACTCCTAGTAGGGTCAGAAATATTCCTTTTATGCCTGATGGTTTTAAAGTGACTCTGTACCCACAATCTGCCCCCCCCCCCCAAACCACTTGTACCTTCAGATAGCTGCTTTTAATCCAAGATCTGTCCTGGGGTCCGTTCGGCAGGTGATGCAGTTATTGTCCTAAAAAACAACTTTTAAACCTGCAGCCCGTGCCAAACGGGAGTATCTGTGCCCTAACTTTGCACCACCCCTCCGTAGCTTCTCCCCACCCTCTCCATCATTAGGAATGCCACTGGAACATTTTCTCCATGCTGAACATTGCACAGGTGATTAACGATCCAGCCCATGTGCTGGGCTGCCACAGGTGAGGAATAGGAAGCAATCTGCCTGGAGCATTCCTAATGAAGAAGAGGGTGGGGAGGAGGGACAAAGGGGTGGTGCAAAGTTGGGGCACAGATACTCCAGTTTGTCATGGGCTGCAAGTTTAAAAATTGCATCACCTGCCGAACGGACCCCAGGACAGATCTTGGATTAAAAGCAGCTATCTGAAGGTACAAGTGGTTTGGGGGGGTCAGATGGTGGGTACAGAGTCGCTTTAAAGTGTTGCAATCACAATTGAATATTATCTGCCTTATATATTTTTTTCATTTTTGTGTATTGGGCCATAAGGCCTTTTGTATGGAGTAGTTATACTTTGGGATGATTGGGATGTGCAGTCCATTTGTTTTTTGCATGTTGCTTTGGTAAAGGTTGTTCATGTTTTTTTTCACGCACATGAGCATATTTAGTGGTGCCCACCAGCCAATTACACTTACTGTATACGTCATTTGGCATACTTTATGCTTAAGATGCAATTTATTAATGCAAGTGCTTGCAGCAACCAGTTTTAATAGAAAACTACAAAGAAGACATCTGATCATCATAAGCTATTGTAAGGCAACTTCAAATCTGGCATAAATCTAAATAAACAGTCAGTGTAAGAGCCTTATAATAAGATATATGCACAATGACATGGTGTCTTACCAATGTGACCAGGAACACCCTTCCCTTTATATATAAAGCAAATTGTGACATTCATACAGACTGCCGGATGACCGTTCTCCACACATTCCAATCTTGTCCGATTCACAGAATTCGGGAGATTTAAGGTAGCATCAATGGTTACAACTGGTCTTGTTCTAAAGGGCATAGAAAAGAAATAATAAGATTTTGATCATTTATATGTCTTCTCTGTGTATGTTCTTTGTAGGTTCCTAAGTGTTTTTAAAACATCGGACCAAAATGATAATGCAATGTTTATGGCAATTTTAGTTCATTTCAGTAAACCCATAGAAGTTGAGATGCTAAAGATCACTCCTGAATTTTTTTCACTATTTAGCTAGTCAGCCAATATATATAATTCATCTACTATTACTTCCTTTAGTTTTAGTTTGGATCTAAAATTTCCTGTAATCCTTTTCTTCACTTAGGTCATATGATCTCATGGTGACCCCCTGGAAATTACATGTGTTTCTGTACTTTCAGTGAGATCTTAGCCAGAACTTCCTATGTAATAAAGTTGTATGGACTGTTCCAAACAAACTCCCCACAGGGAGAGTCAGAATCTCCCATTAGTCTCACCTTAGCAGGACAGCAGAGTCTGAAAGAAATGCACCAACTGCAATATCTGTAAAGGGAACACAGAATACAGGGAATTAGACAAGACGGATTACTGTGTAGGTTCGCTTATATACAGCTATGGCCCTATACAGTCATTTATACCAAATCATTGAAACAATAATATATAGGAGAGGTTGATCAAATATTATTGTATGAACAATTATTTTCCAACAAAGTTGTGTATAAAAACTAATGCAGTCAAGAACCTGCAGAGGTTTCACACATCAATCACACATCGTAAAGTGACATCCCTGATCCGACTTGTTGTTATAGATAACATCTCTAGTTGTTCTGCATAGGTCATAGTCTGGGATAGTCTTATGCACAGTACCCAGCATGGTGAGTATAGTGTATTTTATAAGAAAACCACTTTAAGTTTGTAATCACTGTGTCTGTTATTTACTGAAAAAAAGTTTTTTGCAACTTTTGGTCCCCCCATAGATGGATCAAATAACAGGTCAGTGTCGATCATTGCTACCCCTCAAGGCAGTCCCTATCCGTTGTCATCACATATTATGCCCTTGTTTGCTATATTTCTACACAGTTATAGTTCCGTACAGTAATATTTGTTTTAGTCTTTTATGTGTGTATATACCAATGCTAACCGGCCCATTAATTTATGTGTTATTAGTTTGGACGGATACAATACAGCTGGTGCTATCACACTGGGTTGTTACACTTTGTCCCTGAGATATCTCCCGACTGAATGGATAAGAACATTGTTTTACATTGTATGAATGTCTTCCCCATTGTCAGAGTGATGTATGAGGCTTGTTCTGTACTGGCTCTGTACACAGGAAGTTTCTATAATTGTCTGTTCGAGGATTGATGGTTAAAAGGGAAATCCAGCTTCAAATCTTCTGACATGTCAGAGTGATTGAAGGGTGTCAGCCATCTTTAGAGCCCGTACTCCTTCAGAGTCGGAGATTTCAGTGACTGCACCAGGGGAAGCGGAGCAGGAATAGTTTTTGGAACCTCTGTGTAGAATGCCATAGCACCCTCGCTGTCTACCACATGTCAGAAGATGAAGCTTGATTTCCACTTAAAGTGAGTTTCTTTACAAAAAAGTCCTCTATGAACTAGTACAGATCCTGTGATATCTGCTCCCCAGGTGCAGAGCTGCCTGAGATTAAAGGGGTTGTGGGATGACAGGGAAAGGTACTCTAAGGTTTTCAAATGGAAATGAATAAAACTAATATACTTTAATTTTTAAAACTTTACAGATGACCTGATTTCAGTCCATGTCACATGATCCTGGAAGTGGAGCTTCTACTGTTTCATAATTCGATGGTAAGCCCTTCCTGTGTGTTAGTGATGAGTATTGGTTGTATAGCACAGTTATTTAGCTAAGATGCCCCCCTATATTGTCTCTAGGTCAGTGTGGATGAGAATAGTACCATACACCCAGATTTGGAAACAGCTGGCTTCATTCACTGTTTAGTGGCCGGGCCTGGCAACTGCAGATTAGCTGCCATTCATTTGAACAGGAGCTAACCTGCAGTTACACATTACCACTACTACATAGTGAACAGAGCCAACTTCTTCCAGCCCTGTTCTCTGTGTAGTGAACAGCTGATCGGCATGGGTGACTGATGGCCTATCTTGTCTAATCTGTTTGGCCTGGAAAAGTTAGTATTATTTACCTTGATATCCGTTTCCATCTGCATCTAATCCTGCGGATACCGATTGTCCAAACGTGCTCAATGAGTAGCCAAGTTTCTTTCCCTGTATTCTCTATAAAATTCATAATACATAAATTGCAGTCATTCTACTTGTCGCAAATGATGTAAGCAATAAACGGATCTACATTGAGCACATTTTTCAAAAATTCAGTTTGCCAGGTTTGCAAAATTTTTGGTGTAAAATTTGCAAACTTGCGAATCGGACCTTAACAAATTGCAATAAAACAACTAAATAATTGTTCAGCTGTTTTGATGCAGTTTTGGTGCAATACTTACCTGCCAGTCACTCACTGATTGGCTGAGCAGGCTGTCACTCCAGAGATAAGTAAGATGGCCGACTCAGGCAATCAGTGATTGGCTTAGACAGGACAGCGCCACGACCACTGATTGGCTGAGCAGGCTGGCACCCTTGTCTGGAGAGTGACAGCCCGCTCAGCCAATCACTAGCTATGCTCTCCCACCTCAGTCAGTAAGTGGCTGAGCGGGCTAGAGGCAGCACAGAAGAGAATACTGGAGACACAGAAGAGAGCACCAGGGGAACACGGACAGGTGAGCATGTTAAAACGAAGGTTGCAAAAATTACCTTAGTGAATTTTTGCTAATTTTGCTGCATTCGCTTAGCTCATCTATTTTAATATAGCATAAAGATGATATTCTGTACTGTGATTAAACAGAATCTTTTACACTGAACATGCAGTCTGATCTGAGAGTCATGTCACAGAGCAGGAGGAGCTGTACAGATTGATATACAATTTTGTGGGAAAACATTCAGCATATCTTGTATTTTAGTCTTTTGAACCTCAGCTTTTTCTGGGCTTAGGAGTCCAGTGGGTGGTCCTAATTACTGACTGACACATCCCCAAATATATTCTTTGGCTCCGTACACACGTAGCAAAACTGGCGGAATACCGCGGCGGGGCCTCCCTGTCATATTGACAGTCTGTGGGAGGCTTGCTCGCCTCCTCTCTCCACGCTGAAGAGACATGAAGAGAGAGGAGGTGCGCAAGCCTCCCATGGACTGTCATTATGACAGGGAGGATGGTGGGATTCCGCCGCAGAATTCTGCCAGCTTTGCTCTGTGTGAACAGAACCTTATACAGGGAAGGCTACTAATCATTCAATAAGACCTTCACTGGACTCCTACGCATAAAATGAAAAGGAATTTCAATCAATAAGTTACACGTTATCCTTAACAGTGGCTGGTGTCGCTGGGGTCCTGGGTTCAAATCCCACCAAGGGCAACATCTACCAGGAGTTTATATGTTCTTCCCATATTTCTGTGGGTTTCCTCCGGGGACTCTGGTTTCTTCCCACACCCAAAAACATACAGATAGGCACATTTAGACTGTGAGCCCTAATGAAGACAGGGACCAAAATTGACAAATCTATGTGAAGTGCTGCGGAATTAGTTGGTGCTATACAAATAAAGGGATTTTTATTACTCTTATTATTAATAAATCTTTTTTCCACAACACTATATATCAATCTGCAAAGATCTTCCTGCTCTGTAATATGATGCAGGTAGATCAAACAGCACTTTCTCTTGAAATTATATGGCCATTCTTATCTTGAGATCAGACTATAGGGGGTGTGAGAAATTGGGATCAGTCCCTGGTGCCTATGGGGGAACAAAGATTCCTCTACCATTTTAATCATCACCAGAAAGTTGTGAGGTTAGGGACCCTAATCCTAATTCTAGTCCTAAATTAGAGTTAGGATCAGAAAGTGCAACCATACCCCTAACCCTACTAAGAACAACTTAGAGTTGGGGGAATGCTTTCTTGGCATTTAAATGCTTGGATAAAGTGTATACAGTCCTAGGATCTCAGATTACTGTTCTTGGGAATCTTAGTGGTTAGTTGTAACCTGTGATAGTTTCCTGCAGTGCCTCTACTGGTGAAATATAGCATTACATGGTGAATTAAGTGTCCAAGTAATTCACAGACATATTGGGTCCTCCAGAGACCGAGATGCTCCATATAACCTCTCTCTATTTGTCTCATAGCTAGAGGCCCCAAATGAAGGACCCAGTTTAGTAAGGTTAAATGGTGAGATAGGAGAAACTGCATGTCATAATAGGAAGAGATTCAGTAAAATGAAAATACCTGTGTAAATGAAGGTGTAATCCCTTGTTTTCGCCCATTATAAATATATATTGCTCCAATCATGTTTTCTTCATGTGGTGCCCCAATAGCAACATCTGAAACAAAAAAAAATGTATAAATTATTCAAAGAGATAAAGTACACTGAAATATATACCACATGTATGTTTCAAGTCATTCTTTGTCAGGTTTCATAAAGACATGTACAGCCCCCTGATGAAAATGAAGGAAAATGTGCTGTCTGCAAAGAAGGGCAAAGTACTTTTAGTCACTTCACAGACTTCACCAGAAATGTGAGAGATATCTTGTTTAGCCACAAGAGGGCAGTGTTGCACATCACCTATCTGATCGCATCATTTTCATTTCTCACACGCTGATGCTTTCAATAATATATATATTTTTTAATAATTTACGATTACTTATATATCTATATACCTATAAAAAAATATGCAGTAGATTGTAATATTCAGCATATTTTATAAGGATTTTAAAAAA
Organism: Dendropsophus ebraccatus; assembly: GCF_027789765.1. Classification (NCBI taxonomy): domain Eukaryota; kingdom Metazoa; phylum Chordata; class Amphibia; order Anura; family Hylidae; genus Dendropsophus; species Dendropsophus ebraccatus. The sequence continues at coordinate 40,210,512 of NC_091462.1, read as the reverse complement.
CGGATTTGGTGCTTTATTCACCCTGGCATTTTTATTTCCTTTTTCTTGACTAATGCAGTGTGTCCTCAGTTTCCTTCTCATAGAAATGAATGTGACCTGAATCATTCTATGCTCTTGAATCACGTACATGAAACCAGACCCTTTTCTCAGTATATTAAACACTGCTATCTGTACTGCAGTAGCAGGAGGGCTGAACAGATTCTCGTGATAAGGTTCAGAGTCATTTGCAATGGATTGATATAAAGCTGGTCCTCTCTGGGCCTCTGAGTCTGAGGTGGCTGTTACTCAATGACTGAAAGGCTTCCCTGTGTGAGCATGCATACAGAGATTGCTGTCAATCACTGAGTAGGACCACCCACTGGACTCCTGACACCTCCGAAAGAGCAATGACTTGCATCAATAACTTTATTAATTATTAATTAATTAATATAATATTTTAATCTGTTCAACTCTTTCTACTCCAAAATACACTTCTACATAGGAGGCAACATATTAGGGGGGGGAGGTATTATCTCTCTCTCTTTTTCTCTTTCTCTCTCTATATTAAGGCAATATCTCAACATTTTTTTCATGAGTATACTTTTTCAACAGTAAATGAAGATTTTTCCCACTTTTCTTTCAACAGATTCAATTATTGATGTAAAAAAAAAATAATAATAAAAAAATAAAAATAAATTATTGTCTGCCGGCTGTGCATTGCTACATGTAATAGGTGTGTGGCCGACGGCTGATGACAGTGTAAAGAAAATAATAAACATTATACTTTCTATATAAGCAAGGGTTGCGCGGACATCACTAACCCTTGCTTCACATTTAATAGGCTCTGTAAGTGAGCATCAATCTAGCAGTGTTTACTTACTGCGCAAATCGAACCATGTCATAACACCAATAGACCACAACGTCATGTAGGAATAATCTAAAACACTTCAAAGGGGTTTTTCGATTTAATAGATGGAATAGGTCATCAAAATTAGATCAGCAGGATGCCAACACCTGTCACCCCCCACGATCAGCTGTTTGCCAGAACTGGATAGAAAGGACTTTTATAGAAGGTGAGCTGCAGTACACCAGCATGGCCACTACACAATGAACGGCGCTGTCTGCTTCTGACTCTTTTTTGCAACCATGGCTAATCGATAGGAACCAATTTAAGCCCTTCTCCTGGCTAATAGAAAATCACACACTAGTTACTGTATATCTATATCACCCTTGACACATACCATGTAGTATGTGACAATATGACTACACATCTATAGGAAGCCTGTGGCCTACATGTTAAATGTGCATCACCAGAGCTGCTAGTTATTGTGCAGTAAAAACAAACATGTTTTGTATTCATATTAAAGGTGGTTTATGTTACATTTTCCACTGACCTTTCTTAATATTTTCACAGCAGGGATGATAGTGGTGTGCGGTTTTTATAAAGCATCAGAACTACACCCCTAAAATTCTTTAGAAAGGTCATTTACAATGAGGAACCTTAAAAGACAACTTCACATATGCCAACCCCACCTTACAATAAAAAGAAGTCTATATACTCTTTACTCTCTCATTGCTCTTCTTGTACTGTAAAAGTGACGGCAATGGAGAGCAGAAGTGCTGATGTTCTGCTTACTTTGCCTTTTCAACCCCTTGCACATTTTGCAATTTATGAAAATCTATGGGGAAATCATTGGATTTAGTTATGTAATTCAATTCTGTAGCTTTCCAACAGCTTCTCATGTCCACTTCCTTCTTGATGTAGTTCAGCAATATTTATTTCAAAGCAAAAAAAGGTTGCTACATGATATATATATATATATATATATATATATATATATATATATATATATATATATATATATAAAATGTGGGAGGTTCCTGCACCTATGCAACTGGCAGCATACTGGGTGAGCACATCAGCAGGGAAAATTAATCCAACCCATTGTATGCTGGAGTCACTGCAAATGATGAACTCCCATACATTTAACACATCCTGGATATTTCTTATTAGGGTTGACATCTGTTGCAGTTCATTGACAGTTTTTGTTTAAAATTGTAAAACTGTGAATTTAAAGGGGAATTCCATTCACTATGTGTGTACTAACCTTTTAAATACTAACTCTCAACTATTTTGGCATAAATGAACAGTAGAAGCAAACGTATAAAACTATAATATACCTTATCAGAGAAAAATACCTTTTTCTTCTCTTATCAGAGATTAGCTCAATGAAAGATCAAGTTACATGATGGCAATAGAATTCTACAGACAAGGAACAAAGAAGAAAGGGGGGTCAGAGACAAAGGGAGAGGCCCCAGCAGCTTGGTAGAGATTATAGTAAATATACCTCACCAAAGGACTTGAATCACAGCTTAGACTTCTCAATACTGCTATATAATGTTATCCCTGTTTCTGCTGTTTCCGAGAGTGTGCTATAGAGATAGAGGGGAACAGAATATTTATGTCTGTTCTATCTGTATGTGTGTGTGAAGGCTGTGGTTGGTGCCACTTTAAAATGCCGCCATACAATATTTGTTAGATTTTTAGTGTTATTACAGTCTGTTTATTATAATATCTTTGAACAATGTACTCTATATCTGTATTAAGAATCTGCTTCAAAACATTCAAAAACCCATGACCTTTTCAGTGTCAGCCTTCCTGCGCTTTCCAGAACACACGTTAAGTCAATCATTGGTCTAGGGAACGAAGAAAGAAAAAAAAAAAAAGCAGCTGACTCCAATCAACATATATAAAGAAAAGGATCAAATTTCAGAAAGCAAGCCAAAATCTGTGCGAGTGGTGCCAAACAGAAAATGAGGACTCGAGTGAGTTGAACATGATGCATCTTAAGGCCAAGTATAACCACTCACAGAAAATAATTATATGATTACATTGTATTTTCCAAATCTGAAAGCAGAATGAAAAATTAAGATATATAATTGCTAATAATAGTCTGATAGAATCTGGATGACTTATCACCGCTTACAGATTCAATCAAATCTTAGTGGAAGGCAGTAGTCCACATCCTGTAGTTCCCTGAAGGTAGCAAAACTACAATTCCCATCATGCACTGACAGCCTATTAGTTATCCTACAAGGCTATGTTCACACAGCGTAAATTAACGGCCGTTGTTTTCACCCGGCCGGACACGTATGCCTGAAACTACGGCTGTAGAAATACGAGCATACGGGCTAGTCGTGAAACTACGGCCGTTGTTTAAATTTGCTTCGGCAAGTTTAATTCGGCAGATATAAGTTTTACGTTCGCTGCCGCATTGAAATCCACAGCCGTTGTTGGAGAATTACCGGCCGTAAATAATTGACATGTTCATTTTTCACGGGGCCGTATAAACAACGTCCGTTGTCTGATACGTAGTGTGCATTGTACGACCGTAGTTCGTATATATTGCAGCCAAGTTTATAAACCTCAAAACAACGGCCGTAGTTTTGCGGCGAGGACTACGGACGTTGTTTTACGTAGTGTGAACATAGCCTAAACTTGTATAAAATCAAATAGCATATAGAGCTACTCCTTAACTCTTTGAGGACCAAGCCTAAAATGACCCAGTGGACCGCGCCAATGTAAGGGCTTGTTTTTTTCATGGTGATCGCTGCAGCCTGTCATTAACGGTGAGGGCTTGGGTGCTGATAGCAGTCGGCCCCCACCTGGTATGTACATTTACGTCATGGGTCGTCTGGTGACATCCATGATGTAACTGTGCGTCCAGGGTCGTCTAGGGGTTAAAGAGGCACTCCAGAGAAAAAAATGTTTTATACCACCTGGTGTCAGAAAGGAAGGCTGGGCTCACACTGCGTTTTTGCAATCAGTTTTTTATCCGTGTTCATGCATTTGTGTTTTGATCCATTTTTGCATTGACTTCCCTGTAAAAAATAAATTCAGCTCCATGTATAGCGCTTGTTTGAAAGTGTGCAATACAAGCATTCTTGGCAGCCCACCTACCATATGTACTTTATAATACTGTTTTTATGTAGTAGAGATACAGTTGGTCTCAGGGGTTGGGTACATCTTCACCTAGTATAGTTTAACCCTTGATTCCAAGTCAGTAATTATAATATTCTAAAATATTTTTATTCATTAAAGACACTACAAAGCACATCCAGCTATGCACAAAGTAAAAGTCAGGAGTATAGCATCATTACTGCCTAGAAATAATAATGAATCTGTTATACAGAATTCCGAGCTGTGATCCATGTGCTTCCCATAGCCTTTGGATATTTACATAGAGGTATAGTGAGCATATGGTCAGTGTTTGTTTATGTAGACTTGTAATGACAGCTGTAGAAAGTGACAAGCCGCCGTCTAGGAAATCACTTGGAGCGATTAGTCTCCTGGCTGTAGGTTTTACCCCCCACCGGTTTTTTAGGCATTTAAATAAACAGCAGCCACATGATGGGATAAGTTCTTCTGCACACTCTAGATGTGTATAGGACACACTGAACTTTTCACTGTCCCTTCAAATGAAGAATTTCATGTTCTCTACAGGATTTGAAAAACTACGACAAAATTACTGTCAGGAAGCCAACGCTAATGATACAGTCAGGTATTCCTGGTCCCATAAACAGGCAGTCATCTGGAAAAAATGGTTTGAACACTCGGAACACCACCAATTTCTAGAACCAGGAAAACAGGGAGCTCAGCGTGTTCACTCCCCGTTCTGTCCATGTGATGGGAGATAGATTTCAATAGAAAGTCTAAGGGCCTGTCTTCTGTCTTTGTATGCTGTGCTGTACGGGTATATAATAATAAAGTATTCTTTGCAGTCTGACGTCTGACACAGTGCTCTCTGCTGCTACCTCTGTCTATGTGAGGAACTGTCCAGAGTAGTTGCAAATCCCTATAGAAAACCTCTCCTGCTCTGGACAGTTCCTGTCTCGGACAAAGGTGGCAGCAGAGAGCACTGTGTCAGACTAGAATGAAAACACCCCTTCCTGCAGGACATACACCAGCTGATAAGTACTGGTAGACTTGAGATTTTTAAATAGAAGTAAATTAAAAATCTATATAGCTTTCTGACACCAGTTGATTTGAAACAAAAAGATTTTCGCTGGAGTACCTCCTATAAAGAACATGGTTTGGTTATTAGGCTACTTATTTGGGGTCCTATAGTCCAGATTTCCTGACACTATAGGAGTTGTTAGCTCTTCAGTTGAGCAGCCTTAGTTTTTAGTTTTTATTGTATTGATTTATTACCCCTATGAATGCAGGAAATCTTTTGTTCCTACACCAGTCAACAAAAGTCACACTGGATCACATTCATATCATAGTATAACCAGAAGTGATGAGCAAACATGTTTGTAAATCTTGGTACAAACATGACGCTAATTGTTTGTGTTCACCAATCAGGAACAATTTGTCAGATGATCAGAATAGTTATAACCATCATTTTCTAACATATTCGAACTTGCGAACGTACACCACTGCATACTTTTCGTTTTGCGCCTGATAATCTGTACGCATGTGTGTAACTCTAGGCCAAAACGCAATCTGCACGCAATCTGTACACAAATGACTGCAAATCTAATGCGTACACAATTGCGTAATTTAAGTTTTGCACCTAATAATCTGTACGCATGTGCGTAGACCAAAACGTACGCATCTACTGTATGTTTGTTATTTGTTCGTGAATGTTCGGCACACACAAACACAAACCGATCACGATCATTTTTTTTTTTTAAGTACATGATCGTGATCAGAAATGAACATCGGGATGTTCGCTCATCACTAATAACTAGAGATGAGCGAATCTCGAGCATGCTCGAGTCGATCCGAACCCGAACTTTCAGCATTTGATTAGCAGTGGCTGCTAAAGTTGGATAAAGCCCTAAGGCTATGTGGAAAACATGGATATAGTCATTGGCTGTATCCATGTTTTCCAGACAACCTTAGGGCTCGTTCACACAGAGCAAAAGCAGCTGAATTTCTGCGCTGAATCAGCGCTGAAATTCCAGCCGTTAAAATAGGTGCAGAGCTAATTTCCATTGTGTTGAATGGAAATTCTGCTCTGCAGTTCACACGGTGGAATTTCCGCACTGAACTAATAAGCTTTCCGCCAGAAGAAAGAACATGTTTATTCTCCCGCTAGCGGAAGCCTATACAAACTTATGGGGCTCTGATTTTCTGTTTCAGCGCGGAATACGTGCATATTTAGCGCGGAATACAAGCGTAATACAAGCGGAAATTACGCGCTGAATCAGCGCGGAAATGGGGAAAAAAGGGGGGGAGGAGGAATCTAGTATATATTCTGGTATAGTCTAGTTTACTCGCCAAATACTTGCTGAATTTCAGCGCTGAATGCATGTGGATTCAGCGCGGATTCCTCGAGTATTCCGCGCTGAATTTGTCAAGAGCTGATTACGAGCTGAACACTTTTCTAGCGGAATACACAGGGATTCTGCTTACATTCTGCTTATATTCTGCTCGGAATTCAGCGTCAGTTGATTTCAGGCGGAAATATTTCCTCGCGTAATCTGCCCCTTTTGCTCTGTGTGAACGTAGCCTTAGAGCTTTTTTCCAAGTTCAGCAGCCCCAGCTAATCAAAAGCCAATCGTTCGGTTCGGATCGACTCAAACCCGAACCTGGTTCGCTCATCTCTACTAATAACCTGTGATCATCAAACAGGGTTAAATGAGAGAATCTAAGAGACCAAGAAAGATAAGGGGAATACCATTCTGCAGTTAAAGTATACAATACTTGGAGTAGTTTGCTAACATTCACTCATTCTTTAAGGAATATGTCACGCTTTACTCTAAGGGAGGCCTAGGAATTCTGGGCTCCATGTCAAAAATGTAAAGTACTCCCAACCCATAGTCACACCCTGAAGGGGAGATCAGCCACGTCCAAACACAGTACACTACTACTGCCGGATCTATATCCATTCCACCTCTATCTGACAAGTTGCCACAAATAAGAGTTGATCATCCTGTGAACAACAGTTTTATCAAGGTCCTTTAAGATATACTGAATAGGAAGGACAGGATAACAGAAGTCCTAACCTGTTCAGCTTTGTATGTATTTCTTATTATTTGCTGTGTAACCTGCAATATCTGATGTATTCCCCTCCCGTCCTCCTTACCCCGCTTCCTCTTCTCTCTTGTCGGTTATTGAGTCGCTTTCTGTTGTGTCTTAGTTTAGAACATCTTGTGCAGCGGCCATTCATCTTGGTGACAGGCGTATCTCAGCATCTGCATCATTACTTGTCTCCTGCTCTCTGTAGATTTGTCGGAGAGCTGGTGACTACGTGATTTTTATTAACTTGCTAGTCTATGCGCTGAGGCTTTTCCATTTAATGCAACGCAATGAATTTAGAAATATTGAAAAAAAAAAAAAGCATTTAAAGGGGTTGGGCTCATGTATGGTATATCCACAGGGTAGTTGTGGGTCTAACCTGTGGCTTGCGCACCTAACTCCAAATGGGGGGGGGGTGGTTGTTCTCCTGATTCTGCGCTGTGAAAGAGGCTGCTGTGAATGGAGGGTCAGGATTATGGTAACAGCTGTGAATTGTAATAGTAGAGACAATGTAGCTCAGAGAACTATGCTATTTCTGCAACTCCCTTTCACTTTAAAAATTATGGAAACTCAGTAGCACAGTGACCTTGACTGTTTCTGTAGTCCTCGACACCTCTTCAATCATGGCAGCTGCTTCAGGGGGAGGGTTGTGGAACCACCAATCTGGAGAAAGCAGTTGAGACTATGACATGAAAGTCTATGATGAGAATACCCCTTTAAAAATACCTGGAGTATTCTGGGAATCTATCTTACATGTGGCATTACTTTATATGTATTGGGCATCTTAGCTGGAGATTCCACTTAAGAATCTCCTATTTAATTTTTATGGACAAAGGGGAAAGGGGTGTAATCTATTATCCCTCTGCCTGGCTTACATTGCCAAAAAGTTGCACTAAGGTGCTGGCATGTGGGTGCCAAGGCACAGGGATGAGGGAGAGGGGTTGGGGGGCATGGCTTCTCCTTCTGGGCCCAATTTACAATGTTTGCAGGTCATCCAGTTTACTTTTTAAATCCATAACTGAAAGATATAGTTACATATTCTGTTTCAGGTTCTGTTATTATTAGATGCCATGTTCATGTCTATGTCTATTATTTAAAACCCTCAATAAACATAAAATTATAATTTTTTTCTGTTGTATATTTTTTGTTTAAACTGCTCATTTTAGATCCATTGACCAATTGACTAATTTCTATGGGACTCCTTCCTCTGTGTGCCAGAAAAAGTCCCAGTAGAAAAGTGCAGAAGGGAAATGGATCTTTGAACTGATCCCATTCATTTAAATGGGACAGTGCAAAGCATCCGGCACTTCAATTGGGACGCTGGCTCCCAGGACAGGACAGATGGTGGATGCATCTTGTAGCATTTTGCACTCCGGCCTTGATAGTTAAAGCGACTCTGTACCCACAATCTGACCCCCCAAACCACTTGTACCTTCAGATAGCTGCTTTTAATCCAAGATCTGTCCTGCGGTGCGTTCGGCAGGTGATGCAGTTATTGTCCTAAAAAACAACTTTAAACTGGCAGCCTCGTGCTCAACGGCCGGTGCTTAGATTGTGTATGCATTAGGCTGGCACAACCTCTCTGTCCCTCCTCCCCGCCCTCTTTATCATTAGGAATGCTCCAGGCAGATTGTCTCCTATTCCTCACCTGTGTCAGCACAGCACATGGGCTGGATCGTTAAGGCACCTGTGCAATGTTCAGACAGGAGAAAATGTTCCAGTGGCATTCCTAATGATGATGAAGGTGGGGAGCAGGGTGGTGCAAGCCTAATGCATACACAATCAAGTTTAAAAATAGTTTTTAGGAGAATAACTGTATCACCTGCCCCAGGACAGATCTTGGATTAAAAGCAGCTATCCGAAGGTACAAGTGGTTTTGGGGGGTCAGATTGTGGGTACAGAGTCGCTTTAATAGAAAAAAGGATACGACTACTGATGCATTTTTGCTGTTACTTATCATCAAAACAAGGATGTCAGATCGCCTGATTTATATAAACCGAATCTTACAGGATGACTGGGGTGGATTAGATGGTTTATTGCAGGGATTAGCTTTGGCTGTCCAGGCATGATGGGAGTTGTATTCTGTAACAGCTGGAGGGTTGAAGGTTCCCTATCCCTGGTTTAACAAAAACTGACACAAGTTTTGGCAATCAATTCAATATAATTGTAAAGTCATCCTTAGTAGACTTGCATGGGAACCAATCCAGAACAATGAATACAGATTTCTAGAGGTTGATTATAACCACCTGTTAGGTCAGACTTCTCTGTTTTGGCTATTTTTGCCTAAGTGTCACCCCACACAAATCGCACCCATTTCTCACAATAGACAGCACGGTCATTTCTCTGTATTTTCTATACTACATGCTGTAACCATATTACGTGGCTCTTGTTTTTGGTTGTGTGATTTCTTATCAAGCTGTTGTTTTTCCAGAAACTAGAAAACAATACACTTCTTTTCTTTTTTTGTTTTAAAAATGATTTAATAGAAACGATTACTTTTCACAACTAAATAATCATTTATTTATTCTCAGAAGTTGCAGATTTAGTTTTATGTGTTGCACAAGTTAGATGTGCAGGTTCTCGGGAGGCTTACAATCTCCTGGTGAGAGGGTGGAGCAGCTCTTTAAGGGATAATATGGAGACACAACCTACACTTATCAGACTATATAAATGCCATATTGTGCCATATCATCATATTACTAGACTTCCCATTCCAGGATGGTAACTGCAATACAAAATGCAAGGGGGTTCCCAGCTCGACTAATATAGTTACTTAAACTTGTAGAACTTGGCAAGTTAAACATTTTTGCAAACACTTTTATTTAAAGGGGTTATCCAGCGCTACAAAAACATGGCCACTTTTCCCCCTACTGTTGTCTCCAGTTCAGGTGCAGTTTGCAATTAGGCTCCATTTACTTCAATGGAACTGAGTTTCAAAACCCCACCCAAACTGGAAACAACAGTAGGGGGAAAGTGGCCATGTTTTTGTAGCACTGGATAACCCCTTTAACAATAAATCTCCCCCTAGTATACATATACTGATATATATGCTATATATACACTAATACACCAGCCGAATGACTGCTAGAGCAGTGGCCGGTAACCTAGACAATAAGCTGTGAACAATCAAAGTGGGCAAATCACCAAGGAACAGACACATTTCTAAATAAATGTATCTGCATAAATATTTAATTTGATGAGTCCTACAAATTTAAATATGTTACTTCCGATAGAAATATCCCTTTAGGGTAGCTTCACACCACGTACCGGATCTGCAGCGGATTTCACACTGCAATTTGCAGAAATCCGCCACCTGTATGGGGCCCGGCTCCTTTAACCCCCCCTGCCGCCGGCATCCCGCAGCCCCGAGCATGCATTACCTTCTCGGCGCCGCGGCTGTGTGAAGCTCCCGGCTCCCCCCGCTCCTCTTCAGCCAATCAGTGCTGCCGAGCTTCACACAGCCGCGGCGCCAAGCAGGTAATGTATTCCGCTGCAGATCCGGTACATGTAAAGCTACCCTCAAAGAGGTACTCTTTTTTTTTTAAATAAACAGGTGTCAGAAAGATCAAGTTAAAAGTTACTTGTATTAAAAAATCTCATGTCTTCCAGTGCTTATCAGCTGCTATATGTCCTGCAGGAAGTGTTTTAATCTTTTCAGTCTGAACATGTTCATTCTTCAGCACGGGGAGAGCAGCAGCGCGCGCCTCCCATAGACTCCCATTATGAGAGGGAGGCTAACGGCATGTCCGCCGTGGAATTCCGCTAGTTTTGCTACGTGTGAACATAGCCTAACAGAAGCCACTCATTGCTCATTGCCCACACCACACTGTACATTCCTGTAAAGCAGTTCAATGTGACGGCTAACTGTGAGTATAGCAGGAGTCGTTCTCTGTTACACTGGTGATTGGGTGGCATGGCATCATTCTCCTTCAACCCCCACTGTACTGTCTAAACAATTAGGAGTCAAGTCCTCCTCTGTTGGCCCATAAATGCCTTAGGGGGTGATCCAACCATATGATGGCAGCATTTCTGTTACAGACTAGCAAAGGACACACAGAAAAAAATAGCTTTGCATGAAGCTTTCAGGTGGTATTGCTTCCAAGAAGAAGATGCCATACACAGGAGCCATACTGCCCTGTAGAGATCACTGAATTGTGATGATCTATAATATATATTAATATGGGGGGAGATTTATCAAACATGGTGTGAAGTGAAACTGGCTCAGTTGCCCCTAGCAACCAATCAGATTCCACCTTTCATTTTCCAAAGAGTCTGTGAGGAATGAAAGGTGGAATCTGATTGGTTGCTAGGGGCAACTGAGCCAGTTTCACTTTACACCATGTTTGATAAATCTCCCCCATGGTGCCCATACAGTAACCTGGTCATAATCAGACATAAATTAAATTCATTCCTTCTTAAAAGAATTGTTAATTATGTGTGTTTGAGGGGGTAATGTGTCCCCTTAAGGAGACCGTCACTCTGGCATTGGGCATCTTATAGGTCGTACAATGCTTCATGTATGTAAACCAGCTCTCCACTGCCTTTACTGCTTGCTCTCTACTGCCCTCTATTGGAGGCTGTGACTTTCTGTTATTCTTACTTTACATAAAAAAATACATTGGTTTGTCATCGAAAACAGAATAATACCTTCAAAGTTATCATTGTCTAGGTCTCCGAGATTGGTTATTGCTTCTCCAAACCTTGCTGCATACAGGTCGCTTCCAGAAAGTTGATAATCAAGTTCAGACATCTGCCCCTATGAGAGGAAGGTATAGAAATGACATATTAGTTCACATATTATTTCCTGCTGTATACTGGCATATTATCCTGCTGTATACTGGCAACAAAATCTTTAAATGTGATGTAAATGGGGCGTGATGGTCAATATTAAGAATTCTATAGTGATGTTCTTTAAGCTCTAAAGAATAGTCAATAATGTAACTTGGCAGCTGCTGGTTAATAGCTGTTACAGCTCAGTGGTCACAAAGGTTGAATATCTGTGTACGGTGACACCCTTATTGTTACAAATGAGTTGTTCTTTATTTCCTGTTGGGTTCAATCACATAGTATCATATGTCAGTAGAGAAATAAAAAAAAAATAATATATATATATATATATTTTTTTTTTAACCTATATGTTATACAGTACATATACAATGCCCACAATAACTGGTTTATGATATATGTAAATGTAATAGATTAATTTTTTTAACCATCTTTATAGCAATCAATGGTATGATTCTAAGAAACAGGACTATATGCTTCCTGTAGTCATAACTACCTAGAGGGAGCATAAAAGCTGACTCTATTAGACATACAATTATGAAGCAGTATACAGTAGGCACCTCTCGGGCCCTCTAGTGGTGGCTCTCGGCAGGCAGCATTTTATGCTTTGAATTATGTCTCTGCAGGGGAATTGGAATGGAAATTTACCATCAGGTACATGACTTTTTTTTTTTTTTACATCAGCAGAATGGCACTGGCGTACAGATCCCCGTGGCGTGGTCCTTTTTTTGAAATTCCGCCCGTTTCCTGTGCTAGTCTTTTGCAGTGCAACAACGAGACTCTATGCACTGGAGGCAGGCCCGTTTCCTCCCAGGGTGACGATATTCCCTCCCCTCTGTGATGCTGCTCCATTTAAATCAGTGGAGCCGCGTCACAGTGCATAGAGCCAGGCTGATCCACAGCAAAAGACTGTCACAGAGTGCAGGAATTGGGCGTTTAAAAAAAAGGACCATGCCACTGATCAGTGGCTGAAGGTGTGCTGGTGCTTATGAATATCCAGGGTTACTGAGCACATGCACATGCAACAGAGGATTAGTTATTGTCCATGTTATTCAGGAGGATTTCTCGGAATCAGCTGTATAGAACAATATAAGTGATACATCATTCTGTTCAGCTTCTCTGTCACTCACTCATGCTACCCTTAGATTGGACAGCATGCTACCCTTAGATTGGACAGCATAAACCTTCAGACAGAATCTCTTCAAATACCTGTTATGTCCATGATATAACACATAATTGTGCTTAGGTTACGTTTAAATTGACAACTAGGAGTTACAATTCCCCTTGCCAAAGAGATTTGTCCTACACAATCTGACACTATCAATACTGATTGGACTCTGTCAGAATATGCATGGACACCCCCCAACCAGTGGCATAGCTACCATAGAGGAAGGGTAGGCAGCTGCTATGGGGCCCATACAGCAGGGGGGCCCGGGGGAGAAGGTAAGAGCATCCTGTGTCCTTCTGCTTAACCCCTTATGTACTGCAGTGTCACACAATGTTTACTTACATGTTGCAACACAAAAAGGATTAACAAGCAGAAGACAAAGCTTCACTGCTCTGATAACCCTCCAGCACCTATGTATTTAACCATAAGGGCTCCTAATAGGCCCTTATAGTTAAAAATAGTGGACTGACAGAGAAATCAGCCATTGAAATATTGTAATCTCATAGGGAATGCAAGTATTCACTAGAACAGAGAGCTGTCAGGTTGTCTTTAAAGAATGTCCATAAAATGTAAAAAATGTGCAAAAAATCAGTTCCTCTATCTGCATCCAAATGGTAGATAAAACAGATCATTTCCTTGATGCGCCGCCCAAGGCACGAGGCTTTCGTATCTGAGCCTATAGATAGTTCTCTACAAGCAACTGAATATTATCAGACTTTATACTGATGTTCCTTTATCTTATCTCATAGCAAACATTTCAAGATATTCACCCAGAGAAACAAAGGAAACCGGAGCCTTAGCAACAACAAATATTTCCATTCATAAGTATAACAGTAACTTTTTCATTCCGGAACAGAGTAACAGAGTGGCATTCATACTAGGAGAGAGAGTCTGCATGACGGTTTGGTTCTTGGTATGTAGAAACTCAAGGTATTTCTTAGTAATCGAGTGTCCTATATTAGCTGAGCAAGCTTAATGGTGGAAATAGTGTTATAATGGTATTATAGTCGTAAAGATTGTTTACACGTATCTAATCTAACATGGTGAAAACCTATAGGATGATGCAAAGTTATTATACCTCCCCACAATGCACTATGAAGATCCATGGCTACTTCCAGCCACTAGAGCTGCCAGCAATTCATTGAAGCACAATGGCGGTGGTATGTGAGGCCGCCATATGTATGTAAAGTGGTGTTAGGAAGGCTTGTAGGTCATGAAGCTGTAAATAATTACCTTTCTGCTACAGATTTTCAGATTCAGGCCCCCCCCCCCCATGAATATGACTAGAAATATATTCAGGGCTGTTACGTATGTCTATTACATGTATGGGTAAGCAGGCTGGGTTTCACTAAAGGGTGGCTGTTAGGGCAAACTTTTTGAGATAAAAAAAAAATTAAAAACTAAAAAAAGGCAATGTTGAACATAAAATAAAAAACAAAGCAAAAAAAAAAATCAACCTGATCCCATAAAAATGCAGAATAAGGCTATGTTCACACAATGGGACGGCCATTAAAAAGACAGCCATCTTTAAAGGGGTACTCTGGGTTGGGGGGTATTTTTGAGGATCACCGGGGCGGGGGTGAATATTGAAGCCGGAGGTCACTTACCTCTCCCGTTCCACCGCTGGTGCTCGGATCGCGTTGCCGGTACTCCCATCCTGCGGCCGCTTCCTGGTAAGAGCTGCCGCATGAGCATGACGGGAGTACCGGGCAGCGCAATCCGGGCACCGGCACTGAAACGGGAGAGGTAAGTGACCTCCAGCTTCAATTTCTACCCCCTCTACGGCGATCATCAAAAATACCCCACGGCCCGAAGTACCCCTTTAAACAATGGTGGTTATTAGAAAAACAAGGGCCATTATTTCCTCTATAAACACATTATCAGAACATAGCTTTAATTTCAAAGATTTAAGAGACACGGGGGGGGGGGGGGAATTTGTCAAACATGGCCCCTAGCAACCAATCAGATTCCACCTTTCATTCCTCACAGGCTCTTTAGAAAATAGAAGGTGGAATCTGATTGATTGCTAGGGGCAACTGAGCCAGTTTCACTTTACACCATGTTTGATAAATCTCCCCCAGGGTGTAAACATATTTGGTTTATGACCATAACCACATGTGGAAGTTCTTGTACACAGGTGTCAAACTCAAGCCCTCCAGCTGTTACAAAACTTCAATTCTCATCATGCCTGGACAGCCAAAGATATGACTGAAGCTAAGGCTTTGGCTGTCCAGGCATGATGGGAATTGTAGTTTTGTAACAGCTGGAGGGCCTGAGTTTGGCACCCTTGTTCTAGCATGTCTACGCACTCCGATAGTGGTGCTGGTTGGAAGCAGTGACAAGTAATAGGTAGTATCAACCGCACCCTTGCCCCAATAAATGCCTATTAAACCATCTTTATTAATCAATATGTATCTGTGACATTATCATCTTCAGCGCAGTTATAGGTTTTAGAAGTAGATCAATAGTATACCAGAAGGTGGGAACATTTCTTAGAGGGGAGGTCTTAGAGACCGTTGTCATCCTGGTATACTGATGGTAAGTATAAGAAGAGGAGGTAAAAACTGAGCCTGAGAGATGTCTGTATGGGTTCAGAGCCAGCTGCCGACTAGAACCCATACAAACATCTCTCAGTCTCAGTTTTCACCTACTTCCCTCTTACTTACCATCAGTATACCAAGTTGGCAAAAGTCTCTAAGAGCGAAACGCCCCCTCCTTGTGGTATAAGGCTATGTTCACACAACGTCAAAAATATTGAAAAGGCGGACGATTTTGCTATTTAAAATAACATCCGTTTTTGCCGCAATTTAACTGACTACAATGGCAAAGCATTGAAGTCAATGGAAAGTCGGACGTCTAATGCACACAGTGTATTGAAAAACGGACGTTTTTGCCGCTGGCGTCAAAATAATGAACATGATCATTATTTTCGGACGTCTTTTGCAAACAGCGGACGTTTTTTATTTGTAGTTCACACACAGTTTTTCTTTTGTCACCGTTCTTTCTCCGTTTTTACTATTAAATTCAATGGACTTTTTAATTAAGCCGCACCCAAAGTTCAATTAGTAATTCCAAACTAGAATAATGTACAAACAGCCGTCATTGCACTAAGGGAAGGCCAGGCAACTAAATGATGTCCTGACGTTATTTTAAACGGAGCTGAAAAAATGTTGTGTGAACATAGCCTAACACTGACAAATCTTTGATCTACCGCTAAAAACCTGCAATATAACTGCGCTAAAGATGATGATGTTGCATATACATATTGATCAATAAAGATGGTTTAATAAGCATATATTGGAGCAAGAGTTCAGTTATACTACGGTACTTATTACTCATAACTACGTGTGAAACTGCTGAAATTCAGTAAAAGTTTTCTTTTCTTCATAAAAATGTTAGTTTTTTTTTATTGATTATGTATAGCAAATTTGTTAAATATATAATTTTGAGCGTATAAGACCACCAGTACAAAGATGACAAAGCACAACACTAGCAGGTAATCTGAAAGTGCACATGTCCCCGGCGGAAGTGCAGCCAAGAGGAAAGATGAGCTGTAGCAATCATGTCCTCCCACTCTAGCAGGTGCTGACTTCTATAGCTCATCACACCCATGTATTCACACTACATAAATAAATAAAAAATGTCAGTAAAGTAAAAAAAAATAAATAATGAGCGTATATATATATATATATATATATATATATATATATATATATATATATATATCTTATCAACTCTATCAATTGATATGCTCTGTTAATGTGAGAAGGTCTCACAACTTCTACAGGAAGAAACCTAAATAGCACGCTTCTTCACAGTCTTATTCACATTAACTGCTTATTTGCATAGTAGGAACAACAAAAGATAAAATAGAACCACTAGTTAACTAATCCGATATGCTGAGCAAGACTCTCACATCACTGCCATGGGCCTGCATTGACAAGAAGCTGCCACTGGAGGTACTTGTTATGGTGCGTTTACACAGAGAGATTTATCTGACAGATTATTGAAGCCAAAACCAGGTAAAGACTATAAACAGAGAACAGGTCATAAAGGAAAGATTGAGATTTCTCCTCTTTTCAAATCCATTTCTGGCTTTGACTTCAAAAATCTTTCAGATAAATCTCTCTGTGTGAACACACTATTAGGGTGCCTTCACACGTACCGGATCCGCAGTGGATTTCACGCTGCGAATTTGCAGGAAAATCCACTGCAGATCCAGTGCCTGTTCATCCCTATGAGAATACATACTCGTAGTGGAATTGACATCCTTCTGCACATGCTCCCGACCCCCCCGTTAGAGCACCCTATACTTACCTCATCGCGCCGGGTCCCGTTTCCTGAGATGGTCGGGTGACTGAGATTTCATCGCCCGAAGCCCGGTGCACGCACTCACAGGAGAGTCCGATGCCCATAGAGAATGACGGAGCATCGGACTACCCATTCATTCTCTATGAGCATCGGACTCTCCTGTGAGCGCGCGCGCCGGGCTTCGGGCGATGAAATCTCAGTCACCTGACCGGCTCAGGGAGTGGGACCCGGTGCGATGAGGTAAGTATAGGGGGCTCTAATGGGGGGTCGGGAGCCTGTCACCCCGACACGGGGGGTGACAGGTACTCTTTAAAGGGGTTATCCAGCGCTACAAAAACATGGCCCCTTTCTTCCAGAGACAGCCCCACTCTTGTCTCCAGCTTGGGCGGGTTTTGCTGCTCAGTTCCATTTAAGTGAATGGAGCTTAATTGCAAACTGCACCTGAACTGGAGACAAGAGTCATTTTGTCTCTGAAAGAAAGTGGCCATGTTTTTGTAGCGCTGGATAACCCCTTTAACTTCCCGGCCGGAGCATACATCACCTCCTCCCCGCTCCGACTTGCTTCATGGGTTTCGGGCGTCTGCTCGTCCCGCTCAGCCAATCAGCGCGCTGCCCCGTCGCAGCCACTGATTGGCTGAGAGGGACATCCAGCCGAGAACCCCCGAAGCAAGCCGATGCCGGGAGGAGGTGATGTATGCTCCGGCCGGCGGGAAGTTAACTTACATACTTGCAGAGGGATGTCAATTCCGCTGTGAGTATGTATTCTCATAGGGATAAACAGGCACTGGATCTGCAGCAGATTTCCGGGCATAATAGGGTAATCATCTCCCTCCTGATTACAGAGCTCAGTGGAGTTCGGGCATTAGTCCTGCATGGCAGAATTGAAATAAGAACACCATGCAGCAGACATCATGAGCAGGTAAGCTGTACTGCCGTGTGCATGGTTGTTTCAATGGTCCCTTTTTCTGGAGTTACACTCCATTTTTCAGACCAGTTTCACCATCATTGTATGTTTTGTCGAAAGATTGTATGTTTTTTTTTTTTAATGCATTTATTGAAGGTTATATTTTAAATGTACCCCCCTCTGTGATATTTTGATTACTGGAGGTACTGATGGGGATTGTGACCCCTTTGTGCTCTTCTTAACTACTGTCACTGTATATAGCGGTATAGGAGGAAGCAGGAAGGTTATATTAGGTACTATATTATATTAGGAGCTCAAAAATGGTAGAGTGGCGCTGTGCCCAGAAAAACACTTATCTCTTTCACCTGTCTGGCCGCCCTTGTATCCTACCGGTATTACTATACTTCCTTCTTTCATTGAGCGGTTTCTCACTGTAATCTGATGTTTTTTTATAAAAATTTTATTTGGTGTGCATTGGAAGAGGGGTAGTCTTATACGGCGATTATATTCCAAACTCTATATTTTAACTGGAAAAGTTAGGGGTCGTCATATACACCCAGTCGTCTTATACACCGGAAAATACGGGTATATTGTTATCCTCTCATTGTGCTTTATATTCTTTATCCCCCCCCCCCCACACACACACACACTCTACATTCATTACATTCTGGGTCGCTAGACTTGAGTAGTTTAGGTGACTCTCCTTCCAGTTGCAGAGTGTATTTCTTAACTGTTTATGACTTAATGTACAAGTATTCTGCAATGTTAGAAACCTTTATTAAAGCGACTCTGTACCCACAATCTGACCCCCCCCAAACCGCTTGTACCTTCAGATAGTTGCTTTTAATCCAAGATCTGTCCTGTGGTCAGTTCGGCAGGGGATGCAGTTATTGTCCTAAAAACAACTTTTAATCTTGCAACGCTGTGTCTAACGGCCGGGGCTTACATTTGTATATGCATTAGGCTGGCACCACCTCTTCGTCCCTCCTCTCCACCCTCCTCATCATTAGGAATGATCCAGGAAAACTTACTGCTGTTTAAGCTTTGCACAGGTGTATTAACGATACAGCCCATGTTCATTATACACACAGGTGGGGAATAGGAAGCAATCTGCCTGGAGCATTCCTAATGATGAGGAGGGTGGGGAGGAAGGACAGAGAGGGTGTGCCAGCCTAATGCATATACAAATGTAAGCCCCGGCCGTTAGACACAGCGCTGCAGGATTAAAAGTTGTTTTTAGGACAATAACTGCATCCCCTGCCGAACTGACCACAGGAAAGATCTTGGATTAAAAGCAGCTATCCAAAGGTACAAGTGGTTTGGGGGGGTCAGATTGTGGGTACAGAGTCACTTTAAGCTGAATGTATTCCTCAGTTGTATAATTTTGTAAAACTTTAAATTTTTTACAATTACAAAAAAAAATTATGCAGTAGTATGTAGTTCATAATCAGCTTGGCAAATATATCATCAGAGACTTTTACAGGGGAAATGATGTCACCTCACACCAATATATCAACCTTTATGAGTAAGAGAAGAGGTGGGAAAGGTAATGAATAACTGGTCTAATTACAGGTTATTCCCATTATAACAAATGACAATATCGTCTGGGAAGTGATGAACGCTTGGGAACATGTGATCTAAATATCATTATCACCTAATGTTATCACATTGCATTAACATTGTATTGAGTTGCTGTTTTTTTACTTGCGACCTGTGAAGTGGATTGTCACCTGATAAAGACATCAATAGAACCGCGCACAGGTGAGAATCAATTAGAGACGCTCCTGCTTGTATTTATGTCAGTGCCTGTTCACATGAATGGGTCGCTAATAGGTGATTACCTAATAGTGATAGGAGCGTGTTCCTTTCCACTTCTGTACAACACCTATACGAATGTAAGAATGGGAACTTTGGACAACTATGTGAGATTACTCATACTTTTATGTATGAAGAATGAACAGTATCAGGCTATGAGCAATAAACTAGGCGGCTATGATCCCACGGCAAGATTGAATGACAGCTGTCTATTGATAATGACATCCGGAAATAATGATCATAAACATTACTTGCGGCCGTTATTGTGAAAAGAGGGCCGTCCTTTCGCCATTTAAAGACGGTTCGTTGCCATAGCGGGAACATAGCCATGGACTGTGTTCACACATTGCAGTACTGTTTCAGCCTAATTTCAATGAACCAGATGCAGTGCCGCAATGAAACTGCAGCATGTATGAACACAGTCTAAGGGTTCTCTTACTTTTAGTTGAGGTGGCACTAAAGGGGTTAAGTTTCTCCTTAGGCCATGTTTGCACACAGTAAAGTAAAAGCAAAGTTGATTTATAAATATGTCCACCTTTATAAAAGAGGTTGTCCAGGTAAAATTAACTTGTCCCCTATACATAGGATAGGGGACAAGTAAGTGGTTGCAGGGGATCCGACCTCTGTACTCCCTCTTCGATCTCCGTATCGGACCCCTAGCTTCTTTGTTATGAATACAGCCGTTGGTGCGGCATGTGACCCACGGCTCTATTCATTCCTATGGAGCCGCTCGAAAGAGCCGAGTAAGCACTTTCCAGCTTAAGCCCCTATTACATGGGGCGATCAGTGGTAGCAAGCGAGTGCCAACCTATCAGGTCAGCCCTCTCTTACTCCTCGTTGCCCGTTCGCTGCTGGTGCTATTACAGATGCCAACAAGGAGTGGATAAGAGCGGAGAGCCACAGGGAGCAGGGATAGGGGCTCCCTGGACGATCTATCTCCATAGGAGATAGCGTCACATCGGTCTGTTGTTACCGATCCTATTACATAGGGCCACAGCAGCAGATCGTTGCAATCCTTGTCGTTTGTCTTTCAACATGTTAAAAGATAGCGAACAACAATGATCAGCCGACATTGTGCATGTTAGCTGATCGTTGCCTTTTATTGCACGAAGCGAATATAGTCCGTAATGGCCAATAATTGTCCAAATACCGCTGATGATCGCTTCATGTAATAGGGCCTTTACTCTGTATCTCTGTATGGCCGTACATTACATGCTCATTAATTATGACCTGAATTTTTTTTTGCCCCAAAATGTTTTTTGTTTTTTTTCCACCTTTTAACACACTGCATTATTTTTACTCAAAATGCTGGCCATATTTTGCTTTTATTTGACTGCGTGTGGCCATTTATTTGACTGTGTGTGTAAGGTGAGTGCCAGAACTTGTAGTCCTGAGCTTGTAAGCTTACTATCTGGTCCCATAGCTGGCATGTATGCACTTTAAGAATTCAGAGCATACAAACAAACTGAAGATAAAATCTAGAACTATGTAACACTCTAATCCGGTTTCAGTTCAGCTTCCCTTTGTATGTAACGTTCCCTCTTTTACCAAATCTGGTTAAGTGAAATAAAAGCAAACAACAGGAACATCGGGAAGTGCAGTTTATTGGTTCCGCTCATTAGTTTATAGTGCTGTGTGCCTCCAGGCGGTTATATGTAGTGACCCTCACCCCATAAACAGTGCATATGTATATAAACTTTCTATTTTGGGAATTTCTACTATAAACCAGCCATGCACAGACTTTTATTGGCCTAGAAAGCTGCACTTTGTGCGCTAACAAAACTAAGGAGAACAACTACTAATTCAAAGACATACATGGGAGGTCATTTATAAAAATTACCTAAAAGGAACATTGTCTTTCTCACCCGTATTAACCAATCACAGTAAGTGAGTGGGGTAGTTACTGGGAGAAACAAAGCTTTTCTTTTAGGCAATTTTCAAAATTTCATAGATGTCTGTATTGATAAATATATGGAAACCAATTATTTACCTTTTGAGGCCATGTTCATGCATTGCATTTTTTTAGTGTGAAACAATGGCCGTTGTTGGAGGATGCAACAACTGCTGTTGTTTGCGAATAGTGCTTGATTAAATCGCAGTAATTGGGACAAAAGCCGTAGTGTATACCCACAAAAGACGTTGTTCACTGCGGCTGCAGAAAATAATTGACAATTTGGTGAACAGCAGCCGTAGAAAATAGTCTGTGGTCACAGTGTAAAGTACGGCTCCGGACATACTTTACAATGTGGTCAATGATCAATTGGACCCGAATGTGCCCGCAGTCCAATTATAATAAAATGATGTTCATCCGGCTGATACTACAGTATTGGCCTGGTGAATAGGGATCATCGAACATCGGGATTTTTCAAGTTCGTTTGAACTCGAACCATCGGCTTCCCATTCAAAGTGGATGGGAAGCCGATGGTTAGAGTTCAAACGAACTTGAAAAATCCAGATGTTAGATCAACTCTACTGGTGAACATGTTAGACAGCGGCTGACATAACCCACCTGAACAGAAGCCAAAATACTACTCTTTGGATGTGTTTACCAGATACACCAGGAGATTTCCCAATGCATACAGCTAACAGGCACAGAACCTTATACATGACAGTATATGTGACAGATTTCATTATGTTATAGAATAGACTTGACTTACCCCTCCAAGGTTCATGTAGACGTACACTCTTCCTTCCTCTCGTACTGTGCTCTCCATTGGAGCTCCAACAAGCAAGTCCGACAGTCCATCGCCATTTAGATCCACAGCGCAAACAGAAGCTCCAAAGTATGAACCGAGCTACAGAAACAAATGTATAGTATGAGCAGCATATAGAATAAGATATAATGCATAAAAATGTCCGCCTTTTGATAATTATTATTTGTGGTCAATAAAAAAAGCTGTCCAAAAAGACGATTAGAAAATGACAGTGTGTGTGGGAACATAGCCTTACAGAGGCTGTCACTTAAAAAAAATCTTTGACGTCACACAGACATCTCAAAAGTTTAGATTATTCATGGTCTGGGTGTTCAATCCCCCTCTGATCGGATTATAGGATTGGGCTCCATAGATTACTATAGAACCTGACTCCTGTAGTGAGCTGGGGAGTGAAGAGTCCATTCACACGCTTCACCCACCAGTTTGAACACTTAAAACTAAAACATGTGACTTTTCTGTGTGATTCCTTCTTTATATGCAACCATATGTTCATTTTATTAAATTTTATATTTCAATGGCAACTGTGTCTGCAATTCATTTTATTTCATATAAAATACATTGGTGGCCTGTATAATCTGCTATCCCGCTGACATTGATATGCAGTATATATCACTTATCATGCAGAACCAGCAGATTGGCCACAGAGGGCTGTGTAACAAGCTTGTATTTCTATTCCCTAGCCATGAATGAGGCTTTTAATGCTTCCGGCATCCTAAAAATGTGTTGGTTAAAACTGCTATAGTGTACTTACTGGTTATACAGCTATGTGGAAAACTATTTACTGGCCTTAGTCATGGTGTTTATAAGGACAAAAACCTCGGAAACTCTTATTCTGTACATGGGCTGTGTGCGCAAAATGAAAGAAATGGGTTCTTAAAGGGGTTATCCAGTATTAGAAAAACATGGCCGCTTTCTTCCAGAGAAAGCACCACTCTCCAATTTGGGTGCAGGTTTTGCAACTTAGTTCTATTGAAGAGAATGGGGCTAAATTGCAAACCGCACCTGAACTGGAGACAAGAACGGTGCTGTCTCTGGAAGAAAGCGACCATGTTTTTCTATTTAACCCATTTAAAGTAATACTGTCACACCCCAGTTTTCCTGTGTGCTTTTATCATTGTTGGACAGTGAGCCCCTTTAAATGTATACTAGGGAATAGATTTTGGAATATTACACAGCAGGGCAAGGTTTTTTAATGTACCAAGCAGAATAAAGGCAAACAACAGGGACAGCTCACTTGGTAGAACTAGAGTTTATTGGTTACGCCAACTGGTTTACAGGCTACTAGGCCCTCAAACAACTTTGTGGGAAACCTTATTCCAGAAGAAGCTTTTATACAGGAATAAAGAGTCGTGACCAAGGCCTCATTCACACATTCTGTGCACAGTCCGTAATTACGGATTATGTGCTACGAAACGGACACGGAATGATGATGCCGGGAACTCTGAAGCTGATAAAATATTCACACTACTGTAGTGACACACTGTGGGAATGAGGCGTAACTTCTAGGACATAAGTCAAGAAAAGCCACCTACTGCGCCATTATCAGCAAGACCATGACCTTTAGTCACAGATTAGGATTACAATGTAAACATCTGTAACCATAACGTCTAACATAACAAAATAAATCTTATTATTACTAGAAGGGCTTCTCTCCCCATTACCAGGCTGTGATGGTTGTGATGATAGTGGCAGGGTTAGAAAGTTATTTGGTAAGAGAATGATAATATTAATAGAGATAATGGAGGAAACTTATCAAAGTGGTGTAAAGTAGAATTGGCTCAGTTGCCCCTAGCAACCAATCAGATTCCGCATTTCATTTTCCAAAGAATCTGTGAGGAAAGAAAAGTGAAATCTGATTGGTTGCTAGGGGCAACTAAGACATTTCTACTTTAGATGAAACTTCACACGTAACGTATCCACAGCGGATATTTCAGTGGTCAGCCAATTAGTGTGGCGGAGTAGCGCACTGATTGGCTGACCGCCGGAAGATGCCAGGAGCCCCTGAAGCAAGCCGAAGCGGGGACCCGGTAAAGTATCTCTCCAGGCCATGGCGGTTAATGGAACTGAGTTTCACATAATCACACAGCGGGATGATGATCACACTGTGAGTATGTCATCCCATTGGAGTGAATGGGTTGTGCCGGGACTGTCCCGATTCTGAGGAGACAGCCCCGGAAAAACCATGTCCCGGATACGTCACGGGAAGCTCCACCCCCTACCGCGGTAAGCCTGCCCCCTTCCAGCGTGAGTGATGTCACTCATGCATAGCATAGAGAGGAGTCCCTGGGGAACTAGAGTAACTATACTGGTGATGTAAGTAAAGCTTTTTTTTTTTTACAAATGAAGGGACAAGAGGATGCCGTAAGGGGTACTGGCATGATGATGAAGGGACAGGAGGAGGGAAGTAGTATGATGATGGGGGGGGCAGGAGGATGAGTGGGGTAGTACTATGATGATGGAGGGGCAGGAGGGTGAAGGGATAGTAGTATGATGATGGAGGGGCAGGAGGATAATGAAGGGGTAGTACTATGATGATGGAGGGGCAGGAGGATGATGGGGGTAGTAGTATGATGATGGAGGGGCAGGGGTAGTAGTATGATGATATGGGGTGCAGCTGCATATGGGTACAAACTACCAGTATGTACAGTCAGTCAGTAGAATACTATCTGAGTCTCAGTCTGCTCTGAGTGGGGTGTGTAATATACTGGGGACCTGAAACGGGGGGGGGGGGGGGGGTGTAATATACTGGGGACCTAATACTATGGTATATAATATACTGGGGACCTAATACTGGGGTGTGTAATGCTCCTTTTGTGTTGTTCTGACTGTAAATTCTAATTGGAAAATTTTGAACCCACATTCATGATAGGTCACACCCCACCGAGACCACACCCACAATAAGCCACACGCCCTTTTAACGCTAATGTGTCCCTGGAAAAAAACTTTCAGATGTTGGCAACTATGCCATACAGAGATTAATTTCTATGATCAGGCAATGAACAAGTTAAATACATTGACAGACAATATGTTTTTTTGTGCTGAATGTACCTTTTTGCCTTCTGCTTCAAACAATATATACAGCTGAATTCCATCGAATGCAAAGATGTAGGCCTGGGGAAAACAAAGAAAAAATACTATGGTGCATATGATTCAGCTAGTATCACAGCAAATACAATAGGGGTATGTTCACACTATGTACTTAAAAAAAATAAAATAATAAAAAATAAAAAACGGACGCTTTTTATAATTAAAACAGCGGCCGATCTTTTCAGTTTTCAGCTAAAAAAAACTGCATTTTTTTCCCCCCAGTAAATGAATTTATTGGAAAAATGGCTGACAATGTATTATTTAACGGATGCTATTTGAGAAAAAGATCTTTTGTGGGAAAAAGATGGGATCAAAAATCTGTATGAGGTGCAGTCTCCATAGATTCGACTTGTTTTACTTCATCCCATATACTGGATTGAATAAAAATCTGGGAAATTTAAAGGCCATGGTAACACCTTGAACTTTTTGTTAAGCTGTCTAATATACCCTACCTCCGGAAAGGTGCCATTGCCAAACTCAGTGCTGTTCACTATACCAGTCAGTGGTTTTAATGTTATGGCTGTTCATTGTACTAGTTTTGTCAATTCACTTTACTGGTGTTACAGTATATGCAACATTCTTAAGGTTAAAAAATGTTTATTGTTTTCAATTCTGGCTCCCGAGCCTAGATGTAACCTACTAAGACTGTTTCCCTTTAATCTGTGTATGCAATCTTCTGAAAGTACTTGGTATAGTGGTTTGACCTAATGCCCTGAAATTGTGGGTACATTTTCTCTTTCAGCCACAATTAAACCCAAGTAGTCAAACAGTTCCTGGATACTTCATTCATATATAGAGTATGAGAGATGCAGAGAATTTATAGCACTCAGAAGAAAATGGAAGAAACTTTTTATAATCATATATGATTTAATAACAACACTAATCACATTATATATATATATATATATATATATATATATATATATATATATATACATATATATACTGTAAACTATATTTTTGTAAAAAAAAAAACTGTGTGCAAACAGGAATACTCTTGATGGTTGTCTGTATTAGGAAAGCACCAACTTTCCTGGTTTATCGAGCAGGGGGCATCCTGTTCTACAGGAAACCTTTTTCTACCATAATGCAAGAAGCTCTGAAAAAGTTATATTTTGGGCAAAAAAAAACGTGGACTTTCTTTTAACAGGAATTTGTCAGCTCTAATTCCAGTTCTAAACTGCTGACACTGTTTGATACTGTAAGTAGACACATGGCACCTTTCCCATATCTGTCTGTGCTTCCAAAACATAGAAAAATGCTTTTATTTCCCCATGTAAAAAAACCAAAGAGGCATTCCTTAATTGTTCCTAAGTGCTGAAAAGTCTACAAGCAGTAATGCCCCCTCCCATCTCTAACCTTTTGGATTGAAGCTAAGCCCCAAGTAGGGTCAGGGATAGGAGAGCAAGCAAGGAGGCTTTTTAATTTGCAGAAATGTAGGGCAACACCTCTTTGACATTTTGCACTTGAGACTAAAACCATTTTTCTATATCATGGAAGCACAGATGGATATATGAAAGGTGCTATATGAAACGGCTATATAGCAGTTTAGAATGTGAATTGCGTCTGACACTTTCATTTAAAGTGATTTAAGTAGATTCTGTAGTTACACATTACATTAAAGGGAATCTGGTTTAAATAGCAGAGCTAATCACAGCACCAAAAAGCACCTTCACTAGCATTCCTTTAGATGTGTGATTGCTGTTTGGCTCCTCCTTCTACATTTGATTGACAGCAGTAGGGATGGAAACGTTTGCCCCACCCTGTGGGCACTGGCTGCTGCTTAGCATAAATAAAAGTCAAAGTCTCAGTTGTGATCTCACTGATCTGCATGGGCACTATGTAAGAGGGAGAAGAGTAGTTTATAGTTTGCAAACCAGAAGCTAAAATAGTGAAATGTGTCATTTCCTTACCCTACCAATCTGCTCTTGTTGTGGGGCTCCTCCTATAAATTCTTTGCTGCTTGGTGACAGAAAATGTCCGCCTCCAACTGAGTAACCTGAAAACCAAAATGTAAATAAATATTATAATATGACGGATAGGAAACACTGATTTCTATATAGCTGTGCTGACCTGGTGATTATACAACAGTTTCCACTCCAATTTATCACAGCAAACATCTCAGATAAAACACAAAGTAGCATTCGGTACACAATATATTTTAGCCCCATAAGGTCAGATGAAGCAGCCATGGAAACCATAGAGATTAAAGGGGTTATGAAATGAATGTCCTACCCTAAAGGCCGTATTATACAACACAATAGTGAGGGAAAAGTCAGTGCTGACTTGTTCTTTCCTCTTTCCCCGCTCAATGTTACACACACAGACAGCAAGTCGGGAGGAGCGGAAGGGGCCATGGGAGCAGTAGGAGGGGCTACCTGGATGATCCTTAGGTAGTTCAGGTTGCCCATTAAGTTAGCAGCGATCTGTTGCTGCTGTTCCTATTGCATGGAGTGAAGAGCAGCAGACAGCTGATGTTGGCTGATTGTGGCCACAATGGGTAAGGCAGATAATCATTAAGTGTAATAGGGCATTACCATAAGACAGTTTGGGTTCAGACATTTAGCACCGTCGCTGATTAGCTGTTTAAGAGGATGTGAAATCCAAACAAACGCTACAGTCTCCTTATATCTTTTATTTATTTGAGGAAATACTTTTTAATAGTGGAAATTTTACATCTTTGTTTCAAGACTTTTGTGCCTAGCCCTTGATTTGCCCAATACCTTAACCAATAAGATTCAAGCCCTCTAATGTCCTTATGAAGTCCTTGAAAGACAGGAAGCAATTCAAGTTGGCCTCAGTCTCTGCATCAGAACAGGTATGTACCCGGACAAAGCGTATGTCATAGATTTAAAGGAGAAGTTCGGCCAAAAGTATTTTTTAATATGTTATTACATAAGGAAAGTTAGACAAATTTCTAATATACACTTATTATGGGAAATGCACATATACTTCTTTATTCCTCAATTTAGTAGATCATGCAGACTTCTGGAGAAATATACAGGTACGGGAGGGGGGCGCTGGAGGAATAGACAGGTGCGGGGGGCGTCCGGAACTGCAGGGGGGGGGGGCGGTCAGCAGCATGAATGGGTGAAGGGGAGGGCGGCCAGCAGCATAAATAGGTGCTGGGGGCGGGGTTGGCCAGCAGCATGAATGAGAGCAGAGGGGCTAGGGAAAGGTGGCTGGGGGCATGGACCGGTCTTGGGGACCTTGGAGGGTATAGGGGAGCCTCTTCTAGCCACCCTGTCAGTGCACAAGCTGCTATGAATGACTGCAGCCTGTGCCAAAATTACAATGAAAATTCTCCATATACTGCGCCCCCTGCTGGTAGCTCCATAAAAATTACACCCAGCTCTGCCCTGATTCGTGACTTCACGGTATTTTTGAGAAATTGAGAAGTCTGCATGATCTATTAATTGAGGAAAAAAGCAGTATATGTGCATTTCCTATAATATGTGTATATTAGAAATGTGTCTAACTTTATGTAATAACTAACTAAATATTAAAAAACACTTTTGCCCGAACTTCTCCTTTAATAAAGGTAGGGAAAAATCTTCTACCTCTATAAGGCTGCTTTCTGTACCCCTCACTGAGAGATGTTATGGAGCATCAAAATGGAAGGAGTTCTATTTTATATCCTGCTCTAGGCTATGTTCCCATGACAGTTTTTTCTGTTTATTATTTTTTAAAATGACATCCATTATTTTGTGGTTTGGCCGCCCGTCAGTGCAGTGACGGCTGTTGGTTCATTATTGTAGTTTTAGAGGACTGATTGCCCTTTGGGTGTGTCTTTAATTAAGAAGTCCTTTGAATTTTATTGTAAAGGTGGAGAAAGGACTGTGGAAAAAAGAAGAACTTAAAAATTAACGTTCGTTATTTGCAAAAGACGTCAGCACATAACTGTCATGATCATTATTTTGACATTTGCACAGATAATGTCCATTATTTAATACACTGTGTGCATTGGACGTCCGTCATTCCACTGACTTCAATGCATTGCGGTCAATTAAAAGGCGGCAATACCAGAAGTCTTTTTTTTACGTGTGAACATAGCCCTAATCATAAAAACAGCAAGGGGATTTATGTCAAGTTACAGGGGGTATTGATCATCTGAACAGCTCAACAACTGTCCTGAGTATTCAGCCCAGTGATAAGCTGACCAATGAGCAAAGATTTTTTAGCTGATCACATGCTTTCAAACTGCAAAAAATCCTTGTTCATCAACCATACACTCTTTTCCCTTGGAAGTAAAACTAATTGCATGTTTTTTTAATTATATATATATATATATATATATATATATATATATATATATATATATGAATAAAAATGTATATATACTGTACATATCTGTGTACTTAAAATTGACTTTCAAATAGTTGTTTCCAAGTTAAACTTGCAAAAATATATATAAAAAGTCCAAACTGCCATAGAAACAGCTGACAAATAATAAAAAGAAAAAAAGTGAAAACCACTTCCTTTGTCTTATACATGAAACACATGCAAAACCTCTTTGGGTGAGGTACTTTAGATTTTCCTGTCTTATGCATTAAAAGTAAACAGAATAAAAACACTAGATAACGTCCGGAACATTTCAAGTGATTCGTCTTTTTTATGGACTGGCAATTTTTAGCTAATTTTGTAAAATGCGGAACAAGTTAAAATTAATCTCGGTGCTCAACGAAGATCTTTCAAGCTGTAAAATAGTTCAATGCACAGGACAGACAGTTGTTGTGAGCAGTTAATGGTTCCCCTGGTCTGTCTATTGGCTATGCTGCATGTGAACTCATAGAGAGTAGATTGTCAGACATGTAATTTACTCATTGTTTCCACATGATTTCTGGAAGGAAAAAGCATAATCAAAGCGACTCTGTACCCACAATCTGCCCACCCCAAACCGCTTGTACTTTCAGATAGCTGCTTTTAATCCAAGATATGTCCTGGGGTCCGTTCGGCAGGTGATGCAGTTAATGTCCTAAAAAACAACTTTTAAACTTGCAGCCAAACTGTGCCAAATTGGCTGGGCCTGGAGCAGTGATTCTCAAACTTTTTCTACTGGAGCCTCCCCCAACAGACCAAGGCAATGCCCGGGCCTCACCAGACTGACCAAGAGGGTGCATGGGCCTCACCATCTGTGGTGAAAGTCCATTTAAAAGCTGAAAATAATGCTAGGGCTGCCTTTCACCCATCTCCCAAGCTCTATATACTAGTAAAGAAAGTACAAAATAAATTAATAATGTTGCTAAAATGGAGATTTTGGAGGACTGTGCAGAACGTAGTTACTTTTGTAAGAAACTGGCTCCCCAGCTGGGCCTCACCAACAACTAGGGGGCGCCTCACTGGTGAAGGCGCCTCACAGTTTGAGAAGCACTGGCTTAGCGTGACTATGCATTAAGTTGGCCCAACCTCTTTGTCCCTCCTCCCCGCCCTCTTCATCATTAGAAATGCCCCAGGCAGGTATTCTCCTATTCATCAGCTATGTGAACACTGCACATGGGCTGGAGCGTTAAGGCATCTGTGCAGTGTTCACTGCAGAGGAATAGGAAAAATTCTGACAATGGCATTCCTAATGATGAAGAGGGTGGCGAGGAGGGACAGAGGGTGGTACAAAGTTCGACAAAGGGCTGCAAGTTTAAAAGGTGTTTTTTTTAGGACAATAACTGCATCACCTGCCAAACGGACCCCAGGACAGATCTTGGATTAAAGGCAGCTATCCAAAAGGTACAAGTGGTTTGGGGGGGACAGATTGTGGGTACAGAGTCGCTTTAACAGAACAAAGGGAAACCTATACACCTAAAATAATAAGTGGAGGTTAGCTAGAGGGGCTGCCCCATTTGTAAGGGAAGGGCATTAACAAGCTCCTTTGCCCTTGCCAGCTCTAGGGCAGATATCACTGTGCCACTGTATAAAGTGATGGAATCCAGTAGACCCCTTTAAGTCAATAGGGTAGTCAGGTGCTGGTGATATCATGAAAGAACAGTTCCAGTGTTGTGACTTCTAGAAAACCACAGTGCAGATGTGAGCAGCGCCTTGCACTATTTGACTCATTTCTAAGGGAGCAGTAAGAGGACAACATAAACTTGTGTGTGTTACATTTCAGGCCATCAGTCAGAATTTAGAGGGCCTCGTAATGGTCTCACTTGTATAGAAGAGCAGTGCATCATAGGGGCATTAAAAAAAGGCTATGATTTTAAAATATGGGATTACAGTATATTAGCATGCACAGAAAACTGTGACGGGTAGAAGAAAAATCTTAAAGGTGTATCCTTAGCCTAGGCCATCAACATTAGACCCTTTAGGTGATTAAAACTATGTTGCATATAGATGTAGTACCAGGTACAGCAACTAAATGTAGGTATACGGTATACAAATGTAAATGTATATTACTGTAAACAATGAAGGATATATGGTACCCACCAGAAGGCCATGACCCTTCAGCCAGCCATTGGTGGGACTTCACAATGTGGTTTCCTAATGGAAATCTTGGAAAACCCCTTTAATACATTGTATGTTTTGGCAGCCTATGATCTACATTTATCTTTGTAACAATGTCAACAGTTACTGGGCTATAGTATGTCCCATCCACAAAAACATCTTGTAGCAAAACATTCCTGAACTTTATACTCGAAATTCCAGAATGAACTTCCCTAATAAAATGGCCACACTTGGGGTTTAGTGACCATCTCTGGGGAATTGACCTGTAAAGAAATAGGTTGATGTACTGTAGGTCGTACAAGAAAATTTCCTGTTTTTAAACAATACATAGTTCCAATGTACCCTTTGCCTTTTACCCTTCGCCTGACTCTCAATTATGAAGCTAATTCTAAGAACATCCTTAACTCTTCCCATAATCTTACAACAACAGAATCATTTACCATATAGACTTGTTACAATCCGTCACTAGAGTGTGGGTATGTAGACAATTAACAACTATTTTTTTTCTGATGGTTTTGGCGTAATCATAAAAAATACCACATAGAATTCATTCATGTGTAAAAATCTGATCTGATGTACTGTATGTCAGTATCTTTTTACCTAAGTAGCTCCCGTATTTGACTGTGTTATTGTTATTGTTATATGTGAAGATCTTTTTCATATTTTTGTCATAGACAAAGATTGATCCAGTCCAGTAGTATGATCCTGGTGCCCCCATAATGATCAAATCCTAAAAACAACAACAACAACAACATTTTTAAAATGAATAATCTCAGTAGAATTAGGGCTATACATTTGAATTTCATTTATTTTATACATGTTGTTACTTTTATGTTTCATTTAGTGGAATTTATATAAACATCTGTATTATTAACAGGGTCACTTGGTTTAGAAATTGAATCCAGGAGAGCTACAGCTCAGCCAAAATGATCATCTGGTTCTTGGTCTCCTCTCTAAGGCTCTTCTCCCCCAATTATCAGGTTTGGTTAAGTCGGCAAGCTCTACGTAGAGTCCTGCTGGCATCAACTTTCTTCCATTTTACATGTAAGTCATAAGGCAGTTTTACCCATTCTGCTCATGCTTTCACCAAATAAAATAACAGTAGAGATGAGCAAACCTTGACCACGCTCGAGTTTGGCCAAACTCACACACTCTGAGTTTGATTACCGGTGGATAAAAAATTTGGATACAGCCTATGGCCATGTTCACATGGCATAAGAAACTGGGCGTTCCGTGACCTGGATGGGTCATGGAACGACCGGTGCCTGAGAAGATCATCCCAGCCAGTACTGTAGTACCGCCCGGATGATCTTTAGGGAGGGATCGCGGCCGGAGTGTATACCATGTGTATAAACTCTGGCCGGGATTCTATGCTTTCACACACAAAGTGTGTGCTGTATAAATTACGGCCATTGTTGCAACGGCCGTGATTTCTACAACACATACGTTGTGTGAGCATAGCCTTTGGCTGTATCCATGTTTTCCAGGAAGCCCTACGGCTGCATCCAGTTTCTTCAGCCACTGGTAATCAACTACAGAGCGTTCAGGTTTAGCCAAACCCAAGCTAGGTCGAGGTTTGCTCATCTCTACTGTTCTTTCATTTGGTCAAACCTGAGCGTGCTTGAGATTCGCCTCTCTCTAAAGAACAGCATAAAAGTTCCTCATTTGAAACACACAAGTAAACCTCAATTAAGAAAAATAATGCTGTGAACCTCATGGATTCCCTAAACAGAGACCACAGGGACAGAAAAACTAGTGAACAGAAAAAATATTGCGGAAAGTGACCATAGAAAACAAAGGGTACAAACCCACTTGACGTATTTGCTGCGTGAATCAGTCTTAAAAATAAGCAGGCAAAACGCAGGTTGGCTTTATACGATTGTTCTGCGTTAAAATACGCAATTGCGTATTTTTGAAGCGTGAAGCTTGTTGTTAGCAAAGCATCAGTTGTTAACAACCTGTGCGAAAAACGCATGTAGCTTCACGCTTCAAAAATACGCAATTGCGTATTTTAACACAGAACAATTGTATAAAGCCAACCTGCGTTTTGCCTGCTTATTTTTAAGACTGATTCACGCAGCAAATACGTCAAGTGGGTTTGTACCCTTAAACAATATTAAAGGTTTTATTTCACAGTGCAAACCCCTATAAGCCCAAGCACAGGGCAAGTGTTCTGGTGCTTTCCTAGAATCACTGCAAACGTGTTCTTGCAATAAGTGGTGGTCACAGCGATCAGGTCCCCAAGTCAGATGTTTAGCTGTGATCAGGCCCGCTTCTGCCATGAGGCGGAATGAGCCTTCCGCCTCAGGCGGCAGATTTTGCGGTCCGGCAGGGGGCGGCATTATGTCCCCCCTGCTGTCATTTTTGTTAAGTATCACTTAACAAAAATGACAGCGGCCGCTCACCTGTCCCTTCGCCCGCGCTCTCCACATCCCGTCAGGTCCCGCGATGTCACCCTACAGCTGTCACGGACCTCCAGGCTGTGGTGAGTGCCCGGGGTCGGTGGGGGACGCGCTGGGGTGATCGGGTCGTGCAGGGCTGCCCCGCGCGACCCGATCACCCCACTCACTCACCACAGCCTGGAGGTCCGTGACAGCTGCAGGGTGACGTCGCGGGACCTGACGGGATGTGGAGACAGCGGAGAGTGCGGGCCGGCTGCGGTGTGGGACAGGTGAGTAGATGGCTGCGGCGGCGGGGGGGTGGGGTCCGGGGGGATGCCGGCTATCACTCGGGGCGGCCGCCTGAGGTTTGCCTCAGGCGGCAGAAACCCTTGAATCGGCCCTGGCTGTGATATGACATTAATATTAGAGCCAAACATTCAAATGTGTGGGGGGAGTTAAAGAGGTACCACACAAATAAAATTATATCAAAAAGGTACAAGTCCAACTTACATCCAGGTAAAAGCTAGAGATCCCAATTTGACACGAGCCATGCCCTTCACCAAACTTCTTAACATGATCTACGAATGAAGAAAATATAATGCTGTTATGTACAGTGTGTTTATTCAGCTGGTGTTATGGAAAAAATAAAGGAATCTTAATCTATATTTGTTTATAGAAAAGAAAACACAACAAGGGTAAATTTGCCAGATCGGGACAACTTTATTAATATTAAACTGACATTTCAGTCATTGTTCACACATGTGCAATTTTAGGCTATGTTCATACTACGTGAACAACTGGCTGTTCCGTGACCCCGGCCAAGTCACGGAACGGCCGGTCTTAGCCCGGATCATCCCAGCCGGTACTTAAATACCGGCCGGATGATCTTTACGGCCGCGGAGCTCTGGTGCTAGCGCATCAGCGCGCGCCTGCATCAGAGCTTCCCATAGCACTCAGTGAAGCAAGCGACCGGAGCCGCTCACTTCACAGTGTGAACTGACAGGTCTTTCTGCGGCCGGAATTCACTGAAACAGATCCCGGCCGGAGCGTATACGATGTGTGTACGCTCCGGCCGGGATCCCATTGCACATAGGCTATGTCCCACCCAGCAAAACTACGGCCGTAGTTCTGCGGCGAGAGCTACGGCCGTAGTTTTACGCAGTGTGAACATAGCCTTAATGTTCAATGATGCTTCTACATGTTCACTCTTTATGTGCATCGTAACTACCAAAACAGTGGTCATGGCAGTTGTTATGTGGTCGGAAACTTAAAGGGGTTATCCAGGATTAGAATAACATGGCCGCTTTCTTCCAGAAACAAGCCTTTTCTCAGTTTGGGTGTAGGGTTTTGCAGCTCAGTTGTTTTAAAGTAAATGGAGCTAAATGCAGCAATACCACACACAACCTGAGGCCAGGGGTGGTGCTGTTTTTGCAAGAAAGTAGCTGTGCTTTTTTTTTTCTGATCCTGGATAACCTCTTAAAGGAGCCAGCTTGACTCATAAATGAGCCTTAGAGCCTCACTGTGGTAGCAAGTCTAGGAAAAGAGGGTGATATAATTTTTAATGTAACATTTTTAACAAATAAGTGAAAAAATTGACCTTCTCATATCTTTTCACAAAATAAGAAGAAAATCCACAGTTTTGATCACTTTTAACCTTACAGCAACACGTCACCTCACCAGACTTTGCCAGAATAACATAAAGCCACTTGTAAAATTTACCTCTATAGCATGGACATATTCTTTCGCTTACATCTGTACGCAAATTTGCAGGTATCAAGTAGCATACTCCGAGCGGCAGCTTGTTTTCATTAATAAAACGCACATTTTTCCATCTGTGACCGCAAACCTGCAAGAGAAACACTTTTCAAGGTACTGAATAGAGATGTTTAAGTCAGGAAGTAAAGTTTCCAGTTTCTTTCTTTTAGCAGCAGTAGGTAAAGTTCACCATTGTAATATTGGCCCTGCACTAGTATTTTTAGTACTGCACACAGCCCAGACAGCGTTACAGCTATGGTCCAAAGGCAAAGGCCTTGAATTAGTGTTTCTTGTATGTCCTTCTCGATGAAGCCTCTTGCTGAAATTCAACCCAGCAATCCTAATAGAGCTAAAGTTTTGAGTAAATTTTTTACCTTGGGTACGGCTTGAAGAATCAATAATGAATAAAAAATTATTTATCTTTGAGTAAAGATGATGATAGAAATGATCATGAAAAATGGCCTAAAATTAGAGATGATCGAACGGCGGAAAATCTTAGGTTCTATAGAACTTGAACCTTGTTGAACCTGCCGCATTTGATTCCCGATGCCTTCCCGGTCTGTGGGGAAGGAGGAGACAGCCTGGGTAAAGCCTGGAATTCCGGGATTCAGCCTAGGTAATAGGCTGTATCCCAGAATTCCAGGCAGTACCCAGGCTGTCTCCTCCTTCCCCAAAGACCGGGAAGGCATCGGGAATCAAATGCGGCAGGTTTAACAAGGTTCGAGTTCTATAGAACCTACGATTTTCCGCTGTTCGATCATCTCTACCTAAAATTATAACATGAAAATTATTATCTATACTAACCAATAGATTTCCATCTTTTGTTGGTTGACTTGAGAGGCTGACCCCCATCCACTGATCATCTCGCTCTCCTATACACGTCCGTCCACAGTTTCCACCATTTGGTTCACCTGAAGGAAAAACAAAGGCTTAGAACATCTTGTTTTTTGGGTCATGCACTTTTGTAAGCTACCTACCTACCTACCTACCTTAAAAGTATCAACATTTTATGATGTCCAACTTTAATACATGTTACTCTGTGCAACATAATGTTATGGCAGCTAGTGACTAAATTATTGTCAATTGGCCTTAGCATACATTGTAGGCCATGCTGGTTGTTACCGTTGTTCATACTGCCCATAAATAATCAGTGACACCGGCTGAAAGATGAATGATCTTTCTGGAATATTCTAGAAACAATGAGACTGCTGCGGACTGCTTCCCTTTTGTGCTTGTTTTGAAAAGCTTTTGTCTGCATCAGGTAACAACAGCTGGTAAGAACATCTGGTTGTTGTAACTTAAAGGAGAAGTCCATCCATTTTTAAAACTTGGCAGGGGGGAGTTAGATTCGGAGTAGAAACCTACCGCTCCCTGTACCCGCGCTGAGCAGGGGGACCGGCCTTGAACTGGCCAGTCAGTGACTGGGGCAGGAAACCACTCCAGTCACTGATTGGCTGAGTGGCCAGTCCATCAGCTGGGACATGCATTTTCGTGATCTCAAATACCTTCCGGATGGGGTCTCAAGGCCAGTGCCGCATGGCTCCGTGGGCACGGGTAAAGATAAGTTCCTACTCAAAATCAAATTCCCCCTGCAATGAGCACTGTCATTACAAATAACTTTTGAGGTGTCATTAGACATGTCAAAAGTTATTGATCACAGTGGGTCTCACTGCTGAGACCTAGTCTGATCAGAAGATATAACTGTGAAAAGATCACGGCGGCGCAATCCACTCCCCAGGCCGGCCAATACTTTCTCATAGACTTACATTAACTCATATTAACGGAAAGAGCAGTCGGCCAGGAATTGGATTGCGCTGCTGTGATCTCTCCACGGCTATATCTTCTGATCAGACCTTGTCTCAGCAGTGAGACCCACTGTGATGAATAATGTTTGATGACATGTCAAAAGTTATTTGTATTGACCAGTACCTTTTAAGTGTAATATGTCCAAATACAGGACAAAATTGTAGTATTTTAGGAGATGCTCTTCTCCCGCACGGTTGGTTTCTGCTTTTGTACTATCTGCCCCCACATTCCCTAAGCCCAAGAGGGAAAAATCAACACCAGAAGACTATAAAGCTGCAGCCTCATGCAGTCATATTTATTGAAAATGTAATTTAAGCCACATGCTTCAGCGCAATTATAAACTAAGAGACATAAAAGCAACCACAATCATATTTGGCTCCAGTTAAGAAGAGCCCTCATTTATAGGATCCCACAAACTTTAACTCACTCTATAAATGTATGAATAGCCAGGGAAAAAAATCATGCCCTTGGTAACAAAACCACTGATTCCTGAACAGGCAGCATTCGGTTTCATTTTTCTAGTATTGCTAAGTGACCAGAAACTTTCTAGTCTTGAACAGTAAAAATCAGCAAACGGAGCGATAATGGGAAACAGTAAAACCAATTGTAATTACTTTACACAATTTTGAAATTGGATTTTGCTTAGGTTTTAGGGTGTATTCTTGTAGCTGTAATGTGGCGCATGGTGATGAAGTCAACGTGTTTAACATGTAAAACCCACAAATCCAAAAACCACAGCAATTCAGGATGAAACATTTGTGGTGCACTACCGACACATGGTACTAAACCCTTAAGTTCCCACTTTATAGTAATGCTATATTAGTATATAGCACTTTATACTAACGCTTGCAGAACTTGCCGCTCGCTGCTAGCGGAAAACTACAGTAAAGTGAACCTGTAATCAGTCATTAGTCCGCTTTCGAGTGGGCTTCTCCATACCCCACCAACCTTAAAGGGGTTATCCAGTGCTACAAAAACATGGCCACTTTCTTTCAGAGACAACACGGCTCTCCAGTTCAGGTGCGGTTTGCAATTAAGCTCCATTCACTTCAATGGAACTGAGCAGAAAACCCCCGCCTAAGTTGGAGACAAGAGCAGGGCTGTCTCTGGAAGAAAGTGGCCATGCTTTTGTAGCGCTGGATAACCCCTTTAGTTGGTAGATCTTTCCCTCTTAAGGTATAGGGAAAGGATCCTCTTCTGGTTTTGGTACAAAAAAAGTAAAGCGGTCTAATTCCGTGGTGGAGCCCCTGCTGCGGAATCCCATCTGTCTCAGTGTGTCAATGGGATGCCACGAATACCTCCGCTCTCCGCCGCTTTCTGCCACTCTCTGCTCAAAGAATTGACATGTAAATTCTTTGAGCGGAGAGCCACAGAGAGCGGAGGCACACACGGCATCCCATAGACAGGCAGGATTCTGCTGCGGGGGCTCCACCACGCAATTCTGCCACTAGTACTCAGTGTAAACATACCCTTTGGCTGGGCTTAAACATATTTCTTCAGGTTTTCTTTTTGTGAAAATAAGGGATTAATTTAAAAAACAAAAATTAAAAAAATTTTCATTATAATTTTTCTTTTTATCATTTTCTCTCCTGGGTTTAGTTAAAAAGTTCTGATCACATACTGATCCAAATACTGATCCAGCCTATGATGGTATGAATAGAGAGAACATCATCTACCAAAATATGGGACAAGGGAGGTATTAAAAAAGACATATTTATAAAGCTACATTGAGGTTAAATGAAGGAATTTTTTATAGTTTATCCGAAAATCACGCAGGACTACAATCCCCATCATAATCCAGTGACTGCTTCCCCTCACAAACTGATCTCTTGTACTTTAAAAAGCAAAGTTTCTGTCTTAGTTGGTTTTAGATGCCAATGACAGAACGGATAGCGTGTCTTCAAAACAGAACGTGCTGTAACCAGGACGACTGTAAAAGCGGTGAATTAGTGGCTTGAGGTATGGTTAGTGGTCTGGCCTAACACGTATTCATTATCTACCCAACTGAAGAAGATTCCCGGTATGTAAGATTGAAAGTTTTCTGTGAAACTAAAAACATTGCGCTGCATATCATAAAGTATATAGAAGTGTGAAGCCTCTCCGTACCTTTTATATAGTCACTTATAACGGTTTCACATTTTACATTAGCAGATGATATTAGGCCAGCAGAAAATATAATTTTTTTTTTTTTAACTAGACAGATGTCAATGGAAAACAACTCAAACATTGGGCACCAACAGCAATTTTCCGGTTGTATTGGCTAACTGGTCCAGCCTTGTGTTAGAAAGTTACACAGAATAGGAATTCCCTAACCCTGAAGGTCCCCATACACTTTATATGTTGACCAAATACGCCATGAACTGTCAGTATAAGGTATATGGAGGTCTCCCGAGTCTCCACCAACAGATGAGGTTACTGACAAGAAGCTGTTATGTGTGATGAAACATGAAAGAAGGGGTTTACTTTTTTCCTGCAGCGCCACCATAGGGGGCAAAAAGAACAACACTGCAACCCTGTTCACACTCTTAGCTCAGTTTTCCTGATATGATGCTGAATCCGATCCCAGCTTCTCTTGAAAGGGTACTCCGGCAAAAATCTTTTTCTTTTCAATCAACTGGTCTCAGTAAGTTATATAGATTTGTAATGTACTCCGATTTAAAAATCTCAAGTCTTCCCATACTTATCAGCTGCTGTATGTCCTGCAGGAAGTGGTGTTTTTGTTTTCAGTCTGACACAGTGCCACCTCTGTCCGAGACAGGAACTGTCCAAAGCAGGAGAGGTTTTCTATTTGCTACTGCTCTGGAAAGTTCCTGTCTCAGATAGAGGTGGCAGCAGAAAGCACTGTGGCAGCAGAGAACACTGTGTCGGACTAAAAAGAAAACACAACTTCCTGCAGGACATACAGCAGCTGATAAGTACTGGAAGACTTGAGATTTTTTAAATAGAAGCAAATTACAAATCTATATAACTTTCCTAAGTTGATTTGATAGAAAAAGATTTTCACCAGAGTACCCCTTTAAATTAACCAGCTGAGTTACACAGTTTGCTGTGTGGACAGGAAGTAACCCTCTCAATGTAAGAGCTTATTCCCTCGTTCCATGAAACATAGACGACACCAAACAGGAGGCTCTGCAGTGGAGTCTTTCCCTATTAATATCATGCCGGGAGTGGGAGCAGTATTTGAATATTTCCGGCACTGTAATGAAGCCGTTCTTTTATACCTGTATATAACTCATCTGTGTCTTCTTTCTGCTCTAAAATCAGTTCATTTAATCAGCGGACAGTGTCATCTAGGCTGGGAAATGGAGTCCAACTGCCAAGAAGCCCCGCCTAGGTGACACTGTTGACCAATGAAATGAAGCAAGGATAAGTGGGGAGGAGGGGACAGTATCACTTTTATTACAAGCCCCCCAACCCAAACTGGAGACAAAAGTGATGCTGTTTCTGGAAGAAACAGGCCATGTTTTTTTCTGATCCTGGATAACCCCTTTAAATAAAGTTTTTATAAACTAACATCACCACCAGGAAGCCAAGAAATACCAGGTGATAGTAGGACCATCTTATCTCATCACCAAGCATTTAAAGTGTTAATATCATTTCTTGCTACCGTTAGGATATGCTGTTAGATTCCTGCCGCTGGCAAGTCTTTTCGGGCGCGTGCCAAGGATATAATTCATCCGGCAGCACCATTGACTGTATACACTCACAATGCCCACACGCAGGCTGCAGGGTTTTGACAGCGTATCCTGCCACCAGCAAGAAATGATAGTAACACTTTAACTATGTGAATGTTTCT
Organism: Dendropsophus ebraccatus; assembly: GCF_027789765.1. Classification (NCBI taxonomy): domain Eukaryota; kingdom Metazoa; phylum Chordata; class Amphibia; order Anura; family Hylidae; genus Dendropsophus; species Dendropsophus ebraccatus. The sequence continues at coordinate 40,168,549 of NC_091462.1, read as the reverse complement.
TCTGGGAACTTATTTATTGCACCTTGAGGCTTCATACATTCTCAGCTATCACAAGTAGTTGTATTTTTATACTTCCTCTCTAAACGAAAACAATTGTTGTTTGTGTCGTTTACTACCGTGATTTGCATCTTGTATTGTAGTTGAGTGAGGTTAACAGATATTTAAAAGAAAATTATGAAAAATCTAAAAAAAAAAACTAAAAGGCGTGGGTCATCTAAATTTTGCTTTTAATTTTACTATTAGAGTCAGATACAAAACTTCCTTTATTTTAATCTCTTTATATTTTCTGACTGTAATTGTTTTTATTTCACTTTCGTACATTGTTATGGGGACTACCATATTGCCTGGGCTGTTCTTAACAGCATTTAGTGATACGCTTTACAGCAAGACTCATGGACATAGACAACAATAGACATATTCTTTCCCCTTGAAATGAATTTGAATCATTAGTGAGCATGCTCCCTCATGGTCATTCCACAGGGAGATACTACTGTCTCCTCTATCTACTGGTGGCACATTTTGCTGTAATTAGGTACAGATCACTTTACAGCAGCCCCCTCTTATCATCACAGACAGAATAGAAAGTCTTAGATTATTTTTAGCCCCAGTGTATATATATTATGGAAAATTAGTCACCAAGTCACCAAAAATTCATAAAAATTATTTTTAACATAACACATTATTTAAATAAGGCCATGTTCACACAACGTATGCAACAACGGCCGTGATTTATGCAAAACATATGTTGCATTAGAATGAATGGAATCCTGTCCGGAGCGTATACATATAGGGTGATATTTATTAAGAGACGCATTGCTTCTACATAAATCCAGTACGCACGGTGCGTGTCCATGCTCAGCGTTGGTGTAGGTTTCAATATAATTTTTCCTTTGGAAAAAAGATAAATGGTGTGAAGGCAGAGGCCGCACCCCTCTGCATGCTGCCGCACCCCCCGTACTGCCCCCTCCCTGCCCCACTGGCGCAGATGGACCCAATGCGAATGAAATATTCACAAATAGACCATTTGCATATATTTTAATGCTGAACAGGCCCATCTGCGCCTAAAAAAGTCATTTTATCCTTTTAATAATTGGGTTGTGAGCACACAGATGCGCCCGCATACCAATTAAAGGGGTTGTCCACTTTATAGTAAAATTGCCCAGTGTACAGTATTAGTAAGTGTACTCACATTACTTACTGACAGTAGGTCCCTGTGTACCTCATAGAGCTAATATCAGACTCCCCTCCTCCAGGCTGTGCTGCCCTGCTCTGTGGTGTTTTGGTCCATAAGATTGCTGACATGGAGGAGCATGTGACCAGGCCCCGCCCCCCAGTGTCCACCACTGAGCCTGTATATGTCTATGGAGAACACAGTGGACAGGGCATGGTCACATGCTCCTCCATGTCAGCCATTTTATGGACTGAAACAAAACAGAGCAGGGCATTACAGCCTGGAGGAGGGGAGTTTGATTCTAGCTCTATGGGGTAAATAGGGAACTGCTGTCAGTATATACAGTGAGTACACTTACTAATACTTTGTACTGGCCTATTTTACTATAAAGTGGCCATCCCCTTTAATCAGAAATGAAGATCATCCGGCCGATGATGATGATGATGATCCGGCCGATGATCTTCTCTGACACCGGCCGTTCTGTGACCCGTCTGGCTCACAGAACGGCCGGTCTCTTACGCCATGTGAACATGGCCTAAGTCTTTTTCTGATGACACATTCCTTTTAAGCAAACTGACCTTTATATATAATGATATTTTTTCTTTTACTTTCTAGGTTAAAATGCTGTAATATGCTGTATCATAATTGATTCTAATGGTGACAACCCTTAAGCCAAGCCTGGACATGAGAGGTTACTGATGGCTAGGTCAGGCCACAGCGATGCACATACCACCAGATGTTTACCCTGGGCTCTCCATATTAGTGTGCAGTTCAGGTTGTTGTCTCTGATCTTTCCTATCTTCTGGACTGGGGAAAGAAATCCTCATGTATGGAGGTTGCTGACCTCCATGGAGAACAGATGTCTGGGAATTAATGAGTGTATGTGCAAGATATTCATGATTTGTTTCTACAAGGCATGCAAGCTGAGCCCTTGACCTGCCATAAGGGAAAGTGCCATGAACAACCAGGGCAGAATCATTTAGTGTGCCCAAGACCTAAGGTCCCTAAAGGGCAATGACCTCTTCTTGCTGCATGGTTTTCAATTCTATGCAGAAGATGGAACTAAGAAGAGGGGACAACCTTTATTGCACACTAGGAACACGTCTCCACCGCTTGACTTTGATCATTTAGACATTACATCTGCTCCTTTACAAACCCCTTTATCTTGCTCTAGTAAGTCACACCGGCACGCTAAAATGAACACAAAAGAAGAGTGTTAACTGTATCTCAACCGCTATGTGTATTGTCTGACCACATTTACCAGCCATGGAAACCAAAGTCTGATTTATCTAAATCCAAAACTGATAAGAGTCTCCAAGATGACCCCTTACAGTGTGCATTCTATTACCCGGACTTAAAAGGGAAAGTCTTGCTTTCGCATAGTGTAGAGTATGATATGGCAAAGAAGATAACAAAAGATGTAGATCTTTTAGGAATTTAAAAATAAACAGGACACAAACCAAATGGTCAGTTGAAGAACAAAGGCTTCTGGAATTACCAACAAATGGCTAAAGAAATAAATTTACTCAGATAACAGTTGACTTAAGGTCCTGTTGATGTAAAGACGGACAGAAACCCTCACTGATGATAATCACCCCGTGTAATAGACCAGCGATTAGCTGGTGAACTAGAAATCTCTTATTCCTCAGCTGACTGCATCTTTTGTGCGACCATTTAAATCGTTGATAGTCGGCCACGCTATGATGAGGTTAATAGGCCACACAAATGATAAACTGATTATTCAAGTGGCCCGGCCACATGATTGATTGAACCTTGTGAAGGCTCTATAGACGAGCGCCAATCTTGCTGATCTGCTTTGGCTTGCAGTGATAGTTGCCTTAGGGCCCTATTACACGGGACGATTATCAAGTGGAAAATAGATATATATTGTTCAAATTTAAACGATAATCATTCCGTCTAATTGAAGACAACGATGAAAAATTGTTTTGTGTCGTTGATGGTTCATTTAGATCTGACCCTAAAATCGCTGCTAATCGTTCGCTAATCGCTCGCTGTAATTCCACATTCGTTCACTGTAATTCCATATACGTTCACTATTCAGTGTAATTCCAAATCATTCCTTCTTTTGCTGGGATCAGATGGAGCAAACGATTGTAGAAACGATCGTAACTAACCACTATCGTTCTGTGTATTGGTCCTTTTCCATGGAGCGATTATCGCTCCAATTTTCACGATTACGATCGCATTTGAGCAATAATCGGCTTGTGTAAACACAGCGAACGATCACGCAATAAACTACATATTCTCAAATCATCGTTGGTTGTTCACTGAAAATTCTTAGATCACTTCCTGTAAACAATCTTTCACAGATTCACCCTATGTGTGAGATGGGCTTAAGCGATCTTGAAACAATCACAATAACAATTTTTTTCAAACGATTTGTCTTTCCATCTTCACGCTGATCGTTATAAAAACAAAATCTTTTGCCTCCAAATCGTTAAACAATCTATTTGCTGAATTATCGCTCCGTGTAATATGGTGACCGATTTCAGGTTAATGATAAACAATCTCGTTTGTGATCGTTTATCATAAATCGATAATCGTCCTAACAGGACTCTTACTTTTTTTGACGTCAGAGAGATAAACCTCCATCAGAGCTGTCTGGCAGAGGTTTACCCCTTCTCTCCACATTAAGAACACATGAATATTTGACCAAACTTTAGGGCCGTATTACACAGAAAGATTATTGTGCGAACAATTGTCATATTATTTGAATTTACTTAATTTACTAATAAACTTTCCATGTGTATGCAGGCAACGATCAAATAACTAGTGAAAATTTTTTGCATGTCATGGATCATATCTTTTGAGCTGACCAAAAAATGATCGTTTGCAAATCTTTCGGTGTATGCACACATCATTTGTTTGTTATTTCGGTTGTTTGTATACTAAAGTATACAAACGATCGTAATTACCATCATAACTAACAACTATCATTCTGTGTATTTTGGTGAATGATTTCAAGCTGTTTGCAAAATCGCTTGTGTGCAATCTTTATTATTAATGGAAGAAAACGAAAAAAAATCACTTAAGGCCACACAAAGCGATTTCTGTCCGTATTTGGTTAATATCAGGCGTTACGGACGATAATCGCTTAGTGTAATAGACGACAACGATCAGCCAACATGCATGATGTCGGCTGATGGTTGTCTTTCAACACATTTAAACGTCAACGATGAGGATAGCAGCGCCCCCCTGCTCTTACCCACTCGCTGCCGGCATGTGTAATAGTGTCGGCAGCAAACAGGGAACGAGGGGCAAGGGAGCGCCGACCTGACAGGTCTGCGCTTGTTTGCTCCTATGAATCGCCCTATGTAATAGGGGCTTTAGTCTAACAGGAGCCTTATGCTCATGTATATGTGAAGGTAGCTGTCAGTGATTAAAGGTGTGCGGCCACCTTAAGAAGCAAACTGTATTTTTCACATGAGAAGTTTATCACATATTACATAACTGGTGAAACTGTAGCTTGAGTTTGTTCCGTGTTTTAAGGCTTCACCATAGACTTTATGAATTAGCAATGCCAGAGTTACAAAGCACTAGCCTAAACTCAATTTCAAAATCAACTTAGTGAGAACACTATACAGTGTGACCCCACCATAAAATGCAAACGTGGTAATTACCATCCTCAAGGTCCTTATAGAAAAGATGACTGTTCTCTGAGCTGGAACTAATGACCTGGAGACAGGATCACACTGGATCACACGCCGGCTTTGAACCTGTAACTTCAAGCATTGACTAAGTTTCCGGCTACTACTAAATTGGTTTCATGCTTTTTAATTTACACTAAAGAGTTTCTTATGATGTCTCTGGTAGCTCATCCCTAAACCCATCTATCTAAACCTAAATACACAATCCTTATCCCTGAACATAATATTTTAAGAGAAATTTTACATTTAATGAACGTTTATACAATAGGAGATTACTAGAGATGAGCGCAACTCAAGCCTGCTCAAGTCCGATCGTTCAGCATTTGAATAACCGAGGTGGATGAAGCCCTAGGAAGGTCATGAAATTATGGATACAACCATTGGCCATAGGCTGTATCCATGTTTTCCCGGACTTACTAGGGCTTCATCCACCTCCGTTATTTAAATGACGAACAATCGGATTTGAGCATGTTTAAGCTGTGCTCATCTCAAGAGAATACATTCTATTTGCTCTCATAGGAGAATTAGCCTCCACTGCTCTCCCTAAGCCACAGGAAAAATACAGTGCACTCTGTCAATGGAGAGAGGGGCTGGACGGCCTAGTCAGATGACAAGACAATGAAGACTTGTTTTAGTATCATGACTGAATAACATTTTCATGTCCAACTTCAGTCCCTCTGGGCTTTTGCACAAGAAAATCAGTAACATTCTGGTAATAGAAGAGTTTTGTCTATTTTATAAATGTATGTTTTACTATAAAGGACTTTATTTCAGAGTGGAGGACTATGGCTAGGGTCCCACCATATTCAACATGTATACACCACAAACACTTTCCTTTTATCTCTCTTTTATTTCCCTGACCATACCAATAGAGTACTCTATCTAGAAGTTATTAAAGAATTGACAACTGGGTGCTAACAGTTATGGGTATGTCCCTGCATATTTGAACAAGGTCCAATCAGTGATGATCATTTTAAACTGTGTAGGGACACGCCCCTTTGACAACACAAATAGAAACAACATTTGTTCATTAGGTTCTGGAGGAATAACAAAGAAATATGACAACACAAACACCAGACAGGTGTTTTATAAGCATGAATATATAGAAGAGATACAGCCACCGGCACTACTGAATTTTATATGAATTGTTCTCTGCGTATTGATTTGACCAGAAATATGAGTTCATACAAAATATGGGGTGCTCACTCCCACTATAAATATAGTAATACATAGTAAATACCAACAAAAGAGAGAAGTGTAGAGGGCACTCACCATTAAAAACTTTTTTATTTTTTATTCATTTTCTTCTTAAAAACGCCATAGCAGGATGAGCATGAGGGCAGACACCTAATCCTTCTAATCAGCGTTAGAAGGATTAGGCATCTGCCCTCATGCTCGTCCTGCTATGGCGTTTTTAAGAAGTAAATTAATAAAAAATACGTTTTTAATGGTGAGTGCCCTCTACACTTCTCTCTTTTGTTGTTTTATAAGCATGCTTACTTCTTCTCAGTAATAATTTGGTCTTGAACTTTAAGGCCACTTTACACAGTAAAGAAAAGTCAGCAATCCCTCCAATTGTGGCAGGACCAGCCAATTGTATAATGACTATGGAGGCCTCTCAACTCTCCCCTGATAGGTGATGTCAGGGAAGAGAAGGATCAGGCAGGTTAGATTATAGCTCCCCGATCCTTTTGTTTTTGAGCAGATAAGCCGCCTCCTCTCTTCCTATTCAGTGTTTAGCCAAGCCCTACATTTATGGGTATGGAGTAAATGAGAGAGATAGCTGTTGTTCAACCTACAACTATTGAAGATGTACGCAGTGGATTTAGGTGGTGTGTATGCGCTCTCTAAAAATACTGTACTGTTCAACTAGAAAGCTAAATAGTTAGGGTCCTATTACACGGTATTATCGGTAACCTGTAATCGTTCACCATATTACACAGAAGTATGGTCGTTAGTTACGATCGTTACTACGATCGTTATTGCGATCGTTACTATGATCGTTTATTCCTTTTGATACAAGCAAAACAATGAACAATGTGCAATTACACTGACAATTAGTGAAAATGCGGAAATTGAGTAAAGGAATGTGGAATTACAGCAAACGATTAGTAAACGATTAATGATAATTTAAGGTTCAGATCTAAATCTACGATCAACTACATACGAACGATTTTTCGATCGCTGCCTGCAATTACACAGAACAATTATCGTTTAAATTTAAACGATATAAAGATTTTGACTCAATAAAGTCTAGATTCTTGAGTCTGGACTATATTCCCCTACATGGTCCATACCTTCTACACACATGTATGTGGATGCCAGGGTATTGTGGGAGCTGTATTTTTACAACACCTGCAGGCCCACAGTAACATATCACCTTGCACAACAACCAACATATAAGCACTTAACAGATGCTTTTATAATTTTGCATCACATATTGCACATGTATTCACAGTACTGTTATATGTAACTGCCGTATATATTACACCGTGAATACTTTCTAATTTAGAAACTATTGTACAAAGCGAGTTTCAATTTCTGTATTGACATGTTTCTAATGTAGCTATATGCTGTATGGGCATGTGACTCATTGCACAATACCTAAAATTACTTGTCTGGGGTTATAACACAGCTACATTCATTTTGGGAGGTCATGCTCCGAGCAGAGAAAGGCAAGTTAGCAGAATTGAGTCAGACACCACGAGAGGATCAGATAACGGTTATCTGGTCTGCCCAACGTGTCACTATCAGTAACATTTACATACATCAGTTTCTGATAGATACCATCTTACAGAACAAGAACGAAGTCACATACAAAGAATATCTCCATAAAACTGATAACTGATACAGAAGGACTTACAGGAGTCTTTATTTTCTATTTATTTGCCTTCTTTCTCTTGTCAATAATCAAAGAAAATGGGGCAAATTCGATAATAGAACAAGGCAGCGTAAGAAGTAAAAAAAAAAAAAAAAAAAAAAAAAAAAAAAACACTCATTGTGAAACCAAATGCATACAGTGAGGTATCCAGGCTGTGGTTAAGGCCCAATACATATGGGCTGTATTCTATGCAAGCCTCAACCCTACCATGAGACACACCCTAACCAAATAGCCTGCACACACACAGTGCGGATATGATGCTGCGGATTGTATGAGATGAACAAACCAAACCTGCTGAACCCAGATTTGTTTTGAACTTTGCAAAAAATTCGGTTTGCTACCAAACTTACTTCTCAGCAAAGTTCGGAGGGGTTCGGCAAGATAAGCGGCGTCCTCATGTAAAAAAAACAAAACACGAAATATACTGTTGGCAGTCCTCTAGTGTCTTCTGGTGGCTTTCTGGTCTCATCTCGGCGTCTTCTGTGGTAAAGGCCAGCTCAGCCAATCACAGGCTGATTAGGACAGGACAGTACCTCAGCCTGTGATTGGTTGAGCGAGCTGTCACTCTTGTCTCAGGAGTGACAGCCTGCTCAGCCAATCACAGGCTGACTGGACAGGACTGTGATTGGCTAAGTGGGCTGTCACTCTAGAGACAAAAGCGACAGCTGCTCAGCCAATCACAGATCGAGGTGCTGCACCATCCTAGTCAGCCTGTGATTGGCTGAGTGGGCCTTCACCACAAAAGAAAGCAGTTGTTTAGCGGTTTAAATGTGATTTGTTAAAGCTTGGTTCAGCGTGAACCCAAACTTTACATTAACGTTCACACTACGTATAAATTTATTAAACAACGGCCTTAGTTGCAGATTTGCAACCACGGTTGTTATTTAATAAATTTACTTATCACATTCATTGCTATGAAATTCCGGTCGGAGTGTATACTGTATACACTCCCGCCAGAATTCCTTGCAGCCGCATCAAAAACTGACATGTCAGTTTTGTGCAGCCGCTACTCATTGAATAGGAGCCACACAAGACTGACAAAGCAGACAATGTAAAGTGCGGCTCCAGCTGCACTTTACATTTATGGCTACGGCTAATTTGGAATGCGGGCACACCCGAACGCGCCCGTGTCCTAATAAAAAAAATTAAAGTTTATGAATGAACTTCACTGACAGCGGCCGTTCTATGACACGGCTGTGTCACAGAATGGAAGGTGTCATACATAGAGTTAACCCAGCCTTAAATGTTTGCTCATCTCTAATTATATTGTTTTTTTGAATCATTTATGTTCAAATATAAGAATGTGTATTATTAGGCTCGGAGGTTCTCCCCTCTGCAAGGGGACTAGTTGAGATGTAGTGTGGCCCTCTCTGCGCAGCAGGCAGCACCAGCACTAGGGGACTGACATTCCTATTGACTTCAATGGGATCTTTAAAATCAAAGAGAGCAATATAGTTTTATAGTTATAGTATAGTTATAGTATAATTTTTCTGTATTTTTGTTTATAAAAAAAAATCACTGAAACCCAAATCAGATTCAGACTTGTGGTTGCACAACATATTTATAGGACCATGACTGTATCCAGAAAACATCTGCCAAATAATTAATTTTCCCTAGGATTAACTGCATGACTTTTTCCCTCCTGAAATACCATTTCGCAGAACATAGGGAGCTGATAACTGTAGAGGGTTGTAAGTTAAGTCATAAAAACGCTGGGTTTCACTGGCATGGTAAAGATAACTGCAGCGACCAGTGTCAGACAGCTGCTGCATAAGCAATTAAAGTCATGGCATGCTTCAAAAGGCCATAGATGCACACAATGAGGAAGTCGTTCTATCATTGTACAAATCACTAGTCAGACCGCACACAATATTTTTGTACAGTTTGGGGCACCACTGTACAAGAAAGACATATAGGAGTTTGAAAGGGTTAAAGATTGGCAACCAGAATAATACATAGAAAGGAAGGACCTAATAACTATGTATAACTATATGAGGGAGCATTACAGAGGTGTCTCCTATGATCTATTTAGACTCAGGTCAGTATCTATAACCAGATGCCTTCTTTACTGGGGATTCTTTACTGTAAGGGTCGGAATCGGCACAGAAATTCCGAGCGGAATCCCCGTCGCAGACTCCCTTCGGAATTCTGCCTGCCTTAGTGCCTCAATGTAAGGTCTATTGTCAATTCTACATGTCAATTCTTTGAGCGGAGAGGTGCGGAGGGCGGAGACGCCAATAACTTACATTGAGGCACTGAGAGGTAGGCGGAATTCCGAGTTACAGTGACACTGTCACCTCCTTTTTGCATTCTGACATCTCTACACAGGTGTAAAGGGTAAATTTAGCGTTTTTTAATAACTTTTTTTTATATCATACGTCATGGTGCTTGTTCAAGTAAAAAGTCATCTTTTATCAACTGCAGATTATGTTAACGCCACAATTGGCCCCGCCTTCTCGCTGGCCATTGAAACCGGCTGGCCGAAAGGTCTAGACCCCACCCCCTTTACGTCGGCCAACCAATGGGCGTCACGGGGGCGGGGCCAACGATGCTGTTGTGGGCGGGGCTAAGTGGCGCTAACGCCCACTTAATACAATCTGCAGTTAATAAAAGGACACTTTTTACTTGAACAAACACCATGATGTATGATATGAAATAAGGTATGAAAAACGCTAAATTTACCCTTTACACCTGTGTAGAGATGTCAGAATGCACAAAGGGGATGACAGTGTCACTTTAAGTCCGCGGGATTCTGCTTGGAATTTCGCTGCCAAATCCTTAGTGTGAACTGACCCTAAAAGCAGTGAGAATATGGAAATCTCGGCCAGAGGAAGGGGTCATGGTGAACTCAATAAAATAGTCCAAAAGGGACTGGATACATTTCTGAAGTATAATAATATTACAGGATATAGTCACTAGATTCTGGAGACGGGTTGTTGATCCTGGGATTTATTAGGATTGTAAGATTTGAAGTCTGGAAGGAATTTACCCTCCTAAAACGATGAAAATTGGCTTCTACCTCATGTTCATTTTTGCCTTCTTCTGGATCAACACTATAGAATAACAGCTAAATTGGATGGATATTGTCTTTTTTCAGCCTTACGGACTATGTTACTTTGCAAACCCAGTCTCTCTAGTGGGAAGCCAAAATACATTCCTCCCCAATGGCCGACTCCAAGCAGAGGTCACCAATTTTAAAAACTTGAAAGTCCTTTAAATTTTTTGCTTATGTTGAATAATGTGCAAAGCTAAAAGGTTTAACCCCATAAGCAATGCCATCAGTCTTGGTGCTCATGTGCCATCTCATTTCAGCTCTTCACCCACTAAGATGTGGTAAAATAATAACTGGTATGTGGGTAACAACTGAAAGCTTTGCGGCCCTATGAAAGGCAGCTGCTTTCTACAATTTCCGGATGAAAAGTTTATTTTTTCTTTTACCTTTTTTTTTTAATACATGGTTACAGGATGTATGGCAGTCTGAGAGGTGAAGAGGAGTCATGCTCCCTGTTGACTGTAAATGTAACATCCACTTACTTTACTTTGTTAATGGCTTAATGTGCTTTCATTGGTAATGGTCGGCCACTTAACGACCCTTTTACTATTGTGCAAATCTGTGTCAATGTGAGTCGCAGACAAAGCCAAACACGTTGTCTACCAGATGACCCTCATGTCACAGGCACATGACAAGTTTGCTTGCTGTTAATATGTTACTTTGGAACATTACTACATACAGGCAATATTTAACCTTTGTTACATTGACTTCTCCATGTGTTCCGTTATAAGCAGAGCATAAGCCACACAGGCAATTCATTAGCAAGAATAAGTGACAACGCATGCAACCCCCTGCTCTATTGACCAGCCATGCATTTCCTCACACAGGAGGCTATTTAGAGCTATTAGTGGCCCATAGTAATGTCATTTATGCCATCCTTCTAAATCCCTCTTACAGTAAGTAAAGTCTCAATTTCAAGCTATCCCTCATATTAGTGTAACATATATGACCAGTCCCTGGGATTAGTGATAATAGTTAATCCGCATATTTTTAGACCAGAATGCAAAGCAAAAGTTATATAAGGGCCAAGCAGTAGTATGACCTGTATGTATGAGCAGATCTATTATCCCCCTACAAGATATAACTAGAAGATATATAGATATATTTGAGATTTATATCTCCCATGTCATTCATAATGTGCCATATTGTATTCTTACTACTGGGAACCCTGCCCTCCACAAGATATATATCAACCTTAGAGTATCACACATACAGTGACTATATTTGTGATGTATCTTGCTAAATTGTTACTGTCACTTAAAAAACCTTTGACATGTCGTGCAAACCCTCATTGATTGCTAGATATATCTGGGAGAAGTGTGCAGTTGAGAGCTTCACTCCCTGCCTTACCCCTTGATCAGACTGGACTGAAGTCAGATCGAGCAATAAATTGGGGAGTAAAGTGCTTATTTTGTATATATCTCAGCCTACCCATTAAAACTTTGGTATGTCTGTTCTAAATGGTGTTGACGCTAATTTTGCACAGTTAGTAAAGGAGAGAATATGATAATACTATCTTAAATCTTTCATAGCTTTGGTCTATTTGCTACCTTATAAAGTGGTACTGTCCCTTTAAATACTTCCGAAATATCACATTAACATGGCAAAAGTTTTGATCAGTTAGGGTCTAGGTGTTAAAACCCCCCTATACATTAAAAGTGAAGTCCCATGAAAAAAAAAAAAAAGGTAGTGTGTGTGGGGGAAGGTGCAGTGTCCCTCTCCAGTGACTGATCAGATGGGTATGTGACGTAGTGGGATGCTGGCCGAAATGACAGCTGGCGGCCATCAGTGAGAGCAGGAAGTGGTGCAATAGAGGCACAGGGACGGGTAAGTATCCTTTGTTTATTATGTTCCCTCACCCCCGCCTTCCTTTTTAAAATGTTTTTGCCAAAACTGATGTAAAATTCACTTTTGCCAATTTTTTTCTTATGTTTGCATCTCTCTAAACTACAATATAATGATTTTGTGGCAACTATGTAAATATATAGAATGAAGGATTGCAACTGCATCCAAGTTTCTTCAATAAACTTTGATATTTATTCCATAAGCAGGAAAATCACAGCAACGTTTCGACCCATATGGTCAAGGACCCCTATCCCAAGTTTCAGTGAGTTTATCATCCCAGGAACAATTGCTACCCCTTGAACCCCTATAATACCCGTTCACTCTTTTCCATTTGTGAGGGGGATAAAGACAGAAGAACCCACCGACCATGAGTAAGCGCTACTGCACGAAACGCGTAGGTACAGTCATGCATTTTTTAATTTATGAATAAAAGTTAAGTTTTAGCTGCACATATGTCCTGGAGTGCTGGCTTCCACAACTTGTTCACAAACATTCTTCTGCATATGGTGTTTGGCCGACGCCAAGAAGCTTGTGCACCCTCTTTTGACTACTCTTGATGCTGCTTATAGATCCTACTAATGGTGAGCTGTATCTTTTCTATTTTTCTCGTTTTTGCAACAAGAACCCATAACTGAAGCAATAATAATAATACAAATAATAATAATAATAATAATAATAAAAATAATAATGGGGGGTGGGGTAAAAATCTGTACAGGCAGGGGGTGGGGGCAATATAAAAAACAATTTACTTATATCTCCCAGCTGCGCCGCATAACCAAGCTCCCGGACCCCGCTGACTGTCATCTTCTCCAGGGTTCTGGGTATGTCATGACCCGGGTTTGACGTCACAGACTGGTGGGATTTAGCCGACTCAGCCAATCAGTGAGTGCAGCAGTGTCCCGCCCCAGTCACTGACTGGCCGAACAGGGCATCAATCAGCCGGGTCTTGACGTACCTGGAGGGAAGCTCAGAAGACAGCCGGCTGGGGTTTAGGAGTGGGACGCAGCTCTGCATGGACACCAAGACAGGTGACTATAACTTCTTTTCTATTTTCCCCCTACCCGTAATGATTTTTTGCGTTATATCTCTGAAGCAACAACAAAAGTCATTGTATAAAGTGATTTATTTATCTTGCTGGATGTCCAGACAATTCCGATATTTAGGGCTGGTGGATAGGGGGGGGCATAAGTCAAGTAATAGGATGTTATTGTGAGTGCAGGAAAGAGGAATTCCTATTACTGTGATAAATAGGAAAAAGGAAGTGGATATTGTAAGATCACTCCATTTTGATCTGATAGCGAGCTGCTTCTATACTTGCCACAGTTCATCTTTCTGAAAACATTTATCTACACCAAGTATGATCCATAGCCCACAATCAATTCAGCCTATCTACAGCCATCGCGTATTACTATGTTATACTTGTATTCCATAGATCAGCAGTGAAGCAACATATTACACATAGCGGATAGAATTCAAGATCAAAGGGGGGGGGGCTGTCATACTCTGTAGATGTCAGTAAATGAGTAATGATTCAGTAATTAATGCTATATACTATATCTCCACTTAAAATTAAAATTAAAATGTTATCAGTGCCAATTAAAATGATTTGCTGTTGATCCATGTCTGATCACCACAGGAGGCAAAGTGTTCCTATTTACAGCAGATTGGTTTAGTTCTTACATTTTTTTCTTTTACCTAGCTCTTGATCAACCAAGCTTGGTTTAGCTTAGTGGACAACTTAAAGGGGTGTTCCACTCAAACATAACTTTTCATATCTTGCTGCCCATTGGGCGACTAACAATTTCTTCCATTATCTATTCAGCCTCCTTCCCCCAGTTCTGAGCTGCTGCTTTCTGCTGGAGACACAAAAATCTGTGTGTGATCTGTTCTTCTCTGTCTTCCCCTCCTCTTCCCTCCTTTCTGAGACTGCTGATGTAAACCAGTACCTGACTGGCTTTATCTACAACTTTGTAGTTTCTTTGTAATGCTGGGAGGGTTAATCTGAGGTCAAATTGCTAATGAACTCACTGTGATTATCCCTCCCAGCATTACAAAGAAGCTACAATGTTGCAGATAAAGCCAGCCAGGGACTTGTTTACATCAACCATCTCAGAAGGGAGGGGGGGGGAGGGAGAGAAAAGCTCACATGCACATTTAAGTGTCTTCAGCAGAAAGCAGCAACTGAGAGCTGGGGGAAGGAGACTGAATAGATAACAAGTAGGGAATGAATTGTTAGTCTCACTATGAGCAGCAACATATGAAAAGTTATGTTTGAGTGGAATACCGCTTTAAATTAAATTTATCCAGGATTAGAAAAACAGCTGATTTCTTCAGAAAACAGCACCACTCTTTTCATCTGATTATGTGTTGTATTACAACTGAGACCCCCACCACCACCCCTACCCCCACCACCACTGATCAGTGAGAAGCGAGCATCTCAGCTCCGTTTCTCTCTACTATTTGTGCAGGAGAGAGGCTCATAGACTGTCTAAGTATCTCCTGGATCGGGGAGATAGAGTAGAGAGACTGCGCTCGGCTGAGCACTTCCCCATTTATTTTAGAGATCAGTGGGGTCTCAGCACCCAGACCAATAGAGACATATCAGAAGCAGTTTTTTTTAATGGTAGTAACACTTTAATAATGGATTCAGTTTATATATAATTAATATAAAACAAAGGCAAAATATTTAAACATATTATAATGTAGTTAGGGCCTTATTATAGTATTGTATATATATTAGGGTCAGTTCATTGTACTGTTGATTCTGCTGCAGACCCTCCTCCGTCCAAGCCTAAAAAAAGATATCACCACTATCTATAGGTTCTTCAGCTGTCCTATTTTCTCAAATAATGAAACACTGACAGGCCTCAGTATAGGTCACTGTAGTCTGTCAGGTGCCATTGGGATCAAATGTACAATGACTTTGGCATAGTGTTCTGTCCGCTATGAATGGGAAGAGTAGAGTGTAAGACGCAGAGACCCTACTTCTTCGCTACTTAGCAAGTCACTCATTCCCATGTCCTGGGACGGTGGGGCTGACAATGCATTGTGATGTCACAATAGTGGAATAAAGTGCACAGTAACAATAATGCACAGTGATAAGACTGCATAGATATAATAAAATTGTGATGTCACAGTACAGAGATCATGCACAGTGTGATGATACAGCATAATAATACTTACATACAGTGATGTGACATCACAGAAGAGGACAAAACATAGAAACATAGAAGCTTGATAAAAAACAAAACAAAAAGCAATGTGTTCCATCTAGTCTGCCCACTTAGTAATTCCTTCCTTCCTTCCTTATTATGGTAACTGTACCTTGGTTTAAGAGCATTGCTTTGGCTTAAGAGCTCCCCGTACTGGGTGGGAGGGGGGGCAGGGGAAGGGCATGGTCTGCATAGGTGGTCTACAGCTCTATACTCTGACCCAGGAAGTCTCCCCCACATTCCCAATCAGGGCAGATCCACATCCTTCCTACTTCATGTTCCCTGAAGTCTCTGTCAGCCCTTGTGATTCCCATCATCTTCATTCCTGTTATAATGTGCCTGCACTCTCACTCAGCTATACACACTGCTGCTATATTGTGCCTGCACTTACACTCAGCTATTCATTATGAACTTACCATACATTATATACCACATGATGATTGCTATACTGTACAGTAACTTACAATATAACATATTCAGCTGTTTCTCATTGTTTGTTTCATCTGCTCTACATGTTATTCAGAATTTAAAAAATCATTATTTTGGGTACATGGAACCAATTGTCTGCTTTTCAGTGATTTCTTATGAAAAATTTGCTTTGGTTAAAGAGTGGATTTGGATTACAAGCATGGTCCCGGAATGGATTATACTTGTAATCCAAGGCACCACTGTATATATATTTACTCCTGGCATATTTAAAGGGGTACTCCAGCCAAGCTTACTTTGAATGGAGCTCAGCCGCTGGAAGTTTGACGTTACGGCATGGCTCCATTCCAGTGCCACCATTTGTGCCGTGACATCAGCTGCAGACTGCTCCAGGCACCGCCCTCCTCTTTAGAGAAGGTGCTGTACCATACTATCGCAAGAGTAGGGCTCAGCACCATCTCAAGCTCTGCGGCTGATGTTATGGCACAGAATGGCAGCGTAGGAATGCAGCCGCGCTGTGATGTCAGACTTCCAGCAGCTGCGCTACATTTAAAGTAAGCTTGGCAGAAGTACCCCTTTAAATTCAGTTATTATAGGTTTACCTGCCACATCTGCTGAAAGTGTGTGTTTCAAACATTAACTACTCTTTCAGCAAAGTAAAATTTTCTTAAGTTGTATTTGACCTTTCCCACAACTAATTTCAGAACCGAGATTTGTTACGAACTTTTTGCATAGTTCATAACGTTCATAAGTTCATAAAAATGGTGGCCACACAATTTAATACACATAGAAAACAAAATACAAAAAAAAGGTTAGTGCCCCTGTCCTCTTATGACCTGCCCAGCCAATCAATGACTGAGATGTGACAGCGCATCAGTCCTGTCTCAGTCAGGAAGTGGAGGTGGCTTTGATCTACGCAAGACACTGGGGGAGCTTGGACAGGTAAGCATTGAAGAACAAACTTGCTGAACGGCACTAGAACAGCCAAATAGCTGCAATTGTTTAGCTGTTTTAGTGCTGTTTGTTTATGGTTCAGATGAACCTGAACTTTGCTTAAAAGTTTGGCGAGCCTGCGGAGCCGAACTTTTGAAAAGTTCATCTGTAGTTACGTCCATGCCTGGGACAATCTCAGGTGGATCACAGTCCTCTTCTGGTATTGGATCATTTCTACGAGCCTCCTAGCTAGGATTACTCTTTTTCTTTGAAGATAACAGCATCCTTCATTACCACTCACAGGGCTTGTGTGTAGCTAAATTGGCTGCTTATGTGGTAGGCCCACCAACAGATTTCATATATTTAATATATTACTTACTGAACTTTTTCCACGTTTTCCAAATTTCTACATGAATGCCTCATGCACTGTGAGGAATTGCCTTTAGAATAGTCTATATACTGTAACGGCCACATTATCAAGCATGTGTTTCATCATACTGCATTCCTAGCATGTAAATTATACTTAAAGCGAATGTTACATCAGGTACATTCACTTTAACATGACCCATGGATAGAGTGGCGCTGGGAAGCCGATGCTGCGGTCTATTTTTTGAACCGCGGCCCAGTTTTTGTGTGCGGCGCCATTATATCCACGGGTACTGGGGCCGAAGCACTGGAGGCAAGTCGGGCCGCCCCCAGTGGGAGATATCCCCCGCCCCTCTATGACGCGGCTCCGTTAGCACCTGGTTCAGCCACACAGTGTAACACAGAGGAGTATAGACTGCCTGCCCCTGTACATATTTTCAGGGCAACAAAGGTATCTTGGATTCTGAATGAGAAATTAATCTGAATCAAATTTGTCATGTGGCATTTGCTTATCTTTAGTCGGATTTGTGTGTTTTGCAGATTAAAATATTGATGTATTTAAATTTACCAGAAACTCCTAATGTCGCAATAGATACTACGTCTGCTTCCTCTTCACATTGGCTTGTATGTTGTTGCTGCCATCAGTGAAAAGTTTAGCTCTTCACGTGCTCACACTTTGTAACACTGTGGGTCCACTACCAGTAATACATACAGAAGCCACCCCCTCCCCCCCTTCTAGCTGGACCTTTGACCCTACATTACAAGCTGTAGCTGGGCTATAAGACAGCACTTACCAGGCTATAGAAAAAAGCATTTGCATGTCTAACCACTACCTGTGATATTATATCTTATTTAAGGCATAGGTATATATGTTTATATATACATTGCCAAGTTTACAACATACCAAGATAAGTCCTGATATTGTCCAGTCCATCCATGCTTGTTAGGACATACTACAGCAGGGGTAGGGAACCTTGGCTCTCCAGCTGCTGCAAAACTACAACTAAAGCTAAAGCTAAAGCTTTGGCTGTCCAGGCATGATGGGAGTTGTAGTTTTGCAACAGCTGGAGAGCCAAGGTTCCCTACCCCTGTACTACAGCATTGATCCCCAACCTGTGGCTCTTCATCCGTTGCAAAACTACAACTCCCAGCATGCCCAGAGAGCATGCTTGATAGTTTTGCAACAGTTGAGTAATCTTTCTTTTAAAACTGGTGACCTTGTACCTTACTGGTATGTCTACATGTAGGTATACACAGATCTATGACCCCCCACCAGGTCGGCGAGCACTTTAGTAAATGACTCCAAGAGACTTAATTACAGACAAAGCATTTAGAAGGTTAGGTTTGCTATCAGCTGTAGAACCACAGGATACCAACCTCTTCTTTAGAACTTTAAGGAAGTTGTGTTTTTCAGATCAACTCTGTTTCCTGCCCAGAACATCCCACCAAAGGCATGTTATGTAGCAGATGTGATAAAATCCCACCCCCACCTCCTTTCCTAAACATACACATCCTTTACACATACACTACAACAGGCTTCCTTGCGTTGCATCTATTTGCGAAATAGCATAATGGATGTAATTGTTTACATGCCGTACTAAAGCTAATACGGTTATATCATTCAGTCCATGGTTCATTCATAAAGAACATGTGACGTAACAATTCAATTATAGATAATACAAGAAAAAAAGATTCAGATCTTAATTTAAATTTAGAATTTCATTCAAAAGTATTTTGAGGAAACCAGTCAACCATAATGCTGACACAGCGAAGTGCACCCGCCAGATCCATTGATTTAAATGCCCTGCATGTAGTCTAATATATGTGAGCATATACTGTTAGGCTATGTTCCCACAACGTATTTTTTGAATTAATCATGGCCGTTGTTGCAAATTGCAACACCGGCCGTGATTAATTCCAAATATACATTGCATTAAAAGTTGGTACGAAGATTTATGTAGAGGCGGACTGCCTCTACACAAATCCCGTGTGCGCGTGGCAGAAAACCTACGCCAGCTGAGAGCTGGAGTAGGTTTCCTGCTTATATTTACGGAAAAAAAATCGTTGTTCTGTGACATGGCCACGTCACAGAACGGTCACTGTCTTACTGTATGTGAACCCAGCCATATACTGTTGTGGAACTCTCAGGGGGAGATTTATAAAACATGGTGTAAAGTGAAACTGTCTCAGTTGCCCCTAGCAACCAATCAGATTCCACCTTTCATTTTCTCACGGACTCTTAGGAAAATGAAAGGTGGAATCTGATTGGTTGCTAGGGGCAACAGAGCCAGTTTTACTTTACACCATGTCTGATAAATCTCCCCCTCAGACTCTATTTGATAAATTGACATCAATGGATCTGGGGGAGGTACACCATGGTATGATGGTTTCCCAATGTATAGCACAAATCGAGAGTCGTTTTTAGAGGTGAACTTAGCGTTAGACATTGCAAGAGATGCCAAAAGGTAAAAGAATATAAAAGTCATAACTGATATTAAAGTGGTATTCCAGGAAAAATAATCTTTTCCCCTATCTACAGCGATTGCCGGGGGTCTGATCCCTGTACCCCCTGCCGATCTCCGCATCTATAGAGTGACAGAAAGGGCTGAGTACAACACTCTTCAGGTGTACTTGACTCTGTCACTCCATAGGAATGAATAGAGGTGCGGGTCATGTGCCGTACCTGTGGCTCTATTCATAATACAGAAGCAGGGGGCTGATACGGAGATGGTCGAGGGGTGCAGAGGTCGGAACCCCTGCAATTTCCTATCCTATGGATAGGGGAAACATTTATATTTCCTGGAACACCCCTTTAACATTCAGGAGATGGCTTATTTAGTCATAATTTATCAATACAAGATGCACAAATCTGGCCCATCCCATGCTCTATGGACAGGCTGTGTATAAACACATTCTTGACCTCACAGTTATTGACTAACACAGAGAACTAGATGTTATTTTATCTCTACTTACTATGTGGAATCCCTTTAATATGCGTCCAATAAACCTAAATGTGATTGACATATTTTCAAACCTCCAAAAACTAAACAATATGTTTGACAACTAACATGCAAATTCAGGTCGGGGTATGCTGGTTGTTTTAGTTCACCTCCAGGGTCACAGACTACTTATCTTTTCTGTGAAGTCTGTATGACCAATGAATTGTTATTTTGGCTGCTACTGAAGAATATGGAACAGTAAGAATAGTTCATAAGTTCATCATCTGTTCCATAAATCACATGGCATTGCAATGTCTAGAATTTGCAAAAACTATTCTGTAGCAGATTATTTTTTCAGAATACAAATTAGAACATGTTCCTCCTTTTATGAACTACAGTTCCTGTCTTCCATGATAAAAAGCATGTCCATTCATATCAATGGATGTTTTACTACTACTGTCACTTAGCTAGGCACCCTGCTAAATCAGATGGTAATGGGGGTTCCCCATCATAGCCTCATCTCTAAGAGACAGACTAAAAAGGGGTTGTCTAAAGTGAACCCACGTGTCAAGAAATATTCAGAGTCAGCAATAATCTGTTTGGCATAACCTCATATCCTGAAAAGACTTCAATTAAATCAACCTTAGATATCCAAATAGAGAATTCACTCATGTTTATCAAATAACTAAATTTACTATATTGCAGTGTGAACCATAACATCATCTAACATACTGTAGGACTTTATTCACACTCACCCACATCTATTGGTTCACATGTACCATTGATATTATCTCCAATTTTGCATTTAAAAATCGCTCCAGGGTTGTTGGTATCTGCGCGTGTGGTCAGGTTGGACTTTGGAGCTCCAACTACAACCCTGACAGTAAAAATAAATAAATAAGTAAGTAAATAAATTAGATACATTTAATAAAAAATAAAATAAATAAATAAACATTAGAATAAAAAATTATTAATATTTAAATGCATATAAAAACAATAAAAAATCCAAATAAACATCAAATTATATAGCTTTCAAATATGAACATTTTAAATATAATAATAATATAATATTTAAATAAATATAAAAACAACAAAAATTCTAAATAAACATCATATTAAATATCTTTTAAACATAATATTTCTTTTAATAGAATAGACTATGT
The DNA here is from genome assembly GCF_027789765.1 of Dendropsophus ebraccatus. Taxonomy (NCBI): domain Eukaryota; kingdom Metazoa; phylum Chordata; class Amphibia; order Anura; family Hylidae; genus Dendropsophus; species Dendropsophus ebraccatus. The sequence goes on along the minus strand of NC_091462.1, from coordinate 40,146,893 downwards.
AAGATTGCGCTGATAGCAACCAGACTCACATTCTTAAACATGATGTCATGCAGAGGTTGTAGCAGCCAGCTACATGATAGCAAACATTTGCAAATATTTGCTATATGTGAACACTCACCACTTATTGTCCCCATAGCTGTGGAAAACCACAGAGTAGCCAAACAGGGATCCATCTGGTCCTTTAAAAACCAAAGGGTTCTCCTCATCTATATTGTAAGATCCAGCAGGGTTTGTAGTGAGGACACAGAACAGGGTTAGACTCCACAGTTGGGAGAGTTTAAAAAGTTTGCAGCCTTCTCCCCTCTTCATGTTCATTCTGTAACTTTTACAGCTTTCCTGACTGGGATGTCTTCATAGCAATGGAATGATAGTTGTGTGCACTGGAGCCTTGTGATTGCAGGGTAACTCTCTGTATCCAGCATCCAGCAGCCCATGTTGTATAGCTGATGAAGAAAACTTTTTTTAGGGTAACGCCCACTAGTCCCTGCTTCCTCCTCCTTCTCTCTTTTAAGGCTGAGGCTACACACAGACTTAACTAGATTTTCCAATTTTAACCATCTCTGAGTTACAGCTGCTTTTTTTTTTTACGGAAGCTTCTGCCAGCAACTTGGGGAACTACAAGTGTAACTTAAAAGTTAAAATAAGAAAATCTTAAAAAAAACTTCTGGCACAAGAAATCTGCTATTCCGGGACAGAGACTACTACTCCTGGATGTGGGTCCTCTATAGTAATTACAACTTCTGCCTGCAGCATGGATAATATAGGACTACAACGCATTATTATTTCCACTTGACTACTGCAAAATCTTGACTATACTTATTCAAACAAGAAGTTACACGTAGAGCTGTATTGCTCATATCCTTCACATAGATCTATGGTTTTTGCAAATATTTCTCATGTAACAGGGCTCTAAGTGAGCTTTTAAGAGGTTATCCTGGAGGAGGAAAAGCAGAGCTACTTGCATGCAAAAACAGCGCCACCCCTGTCCTCAGGTTAAGTGTGATATTACAGTGCAGCTCCATTCACTTTAATTCAACTGAGCTGCAAATCCACACCCAAACTGAGGACAAGAGTGGCGCTGTTTCTGGAGGAAAGGGGGACATTTATCAAATTAATTGTTTTTAGTCTAATATATCTAGTTTGTGCTCAAAATAAATCTAATATGAATTTATGAAGCTTTTTTAGACAAGACTATCCAAATTGGATGCGACTTTTTGAATTAAATTTTTTTGTTGTTAATTAGATCGAAAGTGCGCCAGAATTCTTTTTTAGCAAAATTTATTAACTGCTCAATTTTTTAAAAAGTCGCATATATTGGCGCATCGCTACGTCTGCTCCGAACCAGGTGAATTTATTAGACTAATTAAAAGACCATTATTTTTAAGACACATTTACTATGCTATTAGACAATTTACATAAATTTGACTAAACACATTAGATTGGAAATTATGCCAAAACATCTTTGACAAAATCGTGTTTTTAGATTTGTTAGTAAATATCCCCCATAGTGTTCAGGTATATGGGATATATTTGTATTAGGAAAGAAACACTAATAGTAAAGATTTACATTCGAAGCCAATGAAAATTTGCAAGAATTAAAAAATATTATTGCCAGAATTGTTAGTGGTTAGAGGAATAGTAAAATACTAGAGGATTGCCCTGCAGTTTCCCCGAGTATCTGTCAGCATGGTGAAGGCTGCAGGTTGTGCCCTCCAGCAGTGGAAGAATGAAAACCAGATCCAAATTGTAAAATTCCCTGTAGCCTGGTGAGAGATACTGGAGAAACCACAGGGGGTATGGATTTTCCCTGCAGCTCTTCACTGGATTTGGATTGCTCCAGAATCTGAGGGTATAGTGTTGATGAAAAGAAAAAAAAACTTTCGGGAAGTTGCTGTTGTAAAATATTTTTGGAAGCGCATTAATGTTATTCTGCCAACTGCTGCTTTGTACTCCAGAAAGAAAAAAAAAAGTACTCTAGTAATACATAATTCCTAAACTGGCAACTATTTCCCATACAAAGCAGGCTGAAGAATTCCTGGGGATGCCAGTAAACTGATCAGCATGGGTGTCAGTACAGAGGCCTATTGGGTTGGGCTAATTGCCAAGGAATCACCCGGACTCATGTGAGGATCTCGGTGCCATGTAAAATGTTTTAGTGTGGACAGTATAAATGTTTGGTTTCAATGAGTTTCCTATCATGAAAGGGTTTAAAGGTGATATCCATGATTTGATATAGCAGAGCTACTGTCTTGCAAAAACAGCACCACCCTTGTCCTCAGGTTGAGTGTGGTATTACAGTGCAGCTCCATTCACTTCAATGGAACTGAGCTGCAAAACTATCCAAACTGAGGACAAGAGTGGTGCAAGAAAACAGCCTGGATGACCTCTTTAAAGGACTTTCACATCAGGAGCCAATCCTTGGTATAGGTCATCATTATTCGATCAGGCACAAGGAAGTCTGACCTCTAGGGCTGCTGCCAATTAGCACAATGAAGGAGTCATGGCATTTATGTGAGTGTCATGTACAGAGGCAATGTCTCTCATCTACTTGAACGGCTGGGCCTTAGGCCATTTCTACACAACGTATGTGTTGTAGAAACCACGGCCATTGTTGCAATTTGCAACAACGGCCGTAATTTATACAACACTAATGCTGTATGGGAATGAAAGGAATCCCATCTGGAGTGTATACACATAGTATACGTTCCAGCCGGGATTGCGAGCGGCGCCGCAAAAAACTGACATGTCAGTTCACTTAATGGAGTGTGCGGCTCCGGCCACACGCTCCATTGTGCGCAGCAGGGAATTCGGATGCGGGCGCACACTGATACGCCCGCATCCGGATTCATCAGAAGTGAAGTACTGCAGCCGCACACCCGTGCGCACATTATGTGCAGCCGCACGCAGTACTGCAGTACCAGCCGGGATGATCTTCAGGCCGGGTCACAGAACGGCTGGTGTTATACATTGTGTGAACATGGCCTTATACTGCATTTTGCCCCATTAACATCCTAGAAAAGCAGTTGCAATATTTCACAAAACTGACCAGCAAAGTTGGAGCATCACGTTAAATGTTGATTATAGAGGTTGTCCCAACATTAGAAGTTATCCTCTATCCTAGCAGTCGAAACCCTACAATCGCAAGTATGGGATCCAAGTCTCCTGTTTGAATTGTGGGGTGAGTATGTGTATGTACTCACAGTGAACTCATAGATCACGGACCACAGAGCTCCAGCAGGTCGCATAGAGAATGAATGGAACGACAATATATATGTTCTGAGTGCCCTGCTCTGACTGGAGACTCAGGTGACTGTTCTTGGGATTAAGGGGGGTCCTAAGATTTGGCTCCTCCAGCAGCTCCCATAGAAAATGAATGGACTGGCAGTGCTCATGTGTGACTAGTGATGAGCAAACATGTTCGTAAATGTCCGTATGTTAATACAAAGATGACGCTAATTGTTTGTGTTCGTGAACAATTTGTTCGATGATCGGAATGGTTATAACGATCATTTTCAAACATATTTGAACTTGCAATCGTAGACCACTGCATAAATTACGCTTCACACCTGATAATCTGTACGCATGTGGGTAGACCAAAGCGTACGCATCAACTGGACGTTCGTTACTTTTTGGTGAACATAAACCGATCATGATTGTTTTTTTAATGTTCGTGTTCTGAATCTACAATTTACCCACATTATGTTAACCTGGACTGGAAAAAACAGGAAGAGGATGCTATGTTTTTTTCTTTAGAATTGTCAATGATGAGAATATCGGAGGCAGCACTGGACGCTGTATCTCTGCTTTGACTGGGATGTAATCCAAGAAAAACTGAAATCCAACTTGGACAAAGAGTCTTGTTTATTTCTTAAAACAAAACAACGAAACAACTCAGCCCTTATTAGATACATAAAACCCTGGGTTACATATCAGAAAATTATCCGATTGTACAACTACTGGATGGGGTTAACTCAATTGACTTTGTTATATCTGTACAAACATTTTAGATAAAATAATGTTTGACATGTGATACTCTGATATGTCCAACTACACTCCCTGGGTGGGAGCTCCTTCTGCCTACAGCTGTGTCTCGAGCAGGGCTTCTTCAAGAAAACTGAAAAAAGGAACTGCTCCAAATAGGCTAATTTATGGGCTAAGACATGGCACACACCCATAAAGTGAAAACCCAAAATGACCTTTACAATTATTGAAAATACAGTTTAGTCATCACAAGAATCATAGCAACGAGAAACAAACGTGGACAGAGCGTTCTAGTGTTATATTTATCACTGGTCCATCATGCGCAGTAAGTGCGGAGTACATGAAAGACATGATCAGTCATTCATTCCTGGTAAATGTTCATATCCTTGATCTAGATGACATGTACCCAGGCCAAGTGGAAGGAGTCAAAGTCAACATTTTTAACTGTTTAACATTTAAAGGGATTGTATGCTCTAGAAAACTCCTTTCCATTTCTCCAATTCAAAGCCAATCCTATGTAGTAACCCCATCATGCACAGTCCTCTTCTACACTGTTGGCATTCAGGCAAATGGAGGAACATCCATTGATTTTTAACACCTTAAAGTTAAGTTAACACCTTAAAGTCAAGATGAAAATCAAGCCTTGTGTGACAATTTATCCTGGCTACAGGAGCTTAATTCAGGAATTGTCAATAAGCAGCTTCTATCCACACTGTAACACACTAGGGATGGTAATGGAACTAAATAATTTATAACAGATGTAGTGAAAAACATTGCTAAACTTACTTTTAAACGCAGGAGTGTGTTCCCTGTTCTGCTCCCCCCCCTTTTTTTTGATGGGGGGTGGTGGGAGGGAGGGGGGGCAGACTTTTATGTAATATTAATTTTTAGAACGGCCGGGATCCCATACGGCGCCGGAAAAAACTGACAGGTCAGTTTTCTGCGGCCGGAATTCAGTGAATTTCGGCTGCAGAAAGACCTGTCAGTTCACACAGTGAAGCGAGCGGCTCCGGCCGCTCGCTTCACTGTGGGCTATGGTAAGCTCTGATGTGGGCGCAAGCTGATGCGCCCGCATCAGAGCTCCGTGGCCGGAAAGATCACCCGGCCGGCACTTAAGTACCGGCCGAGATGATCCGGACAGAGACCAGCCGTTCCGTGACCCGGCCGGGGTCACGGAACGGCTGGTCTCATACGTTGTGTGAACATAGTCTAAATGAGCATCAATATGCTAGATCAGTGCTCGCTTACAATGCCTACTACATGGCTCGATGATCGTGTGGCCAGGGCTGCACATCTCCTTTTACACAAGCAGGTTTAAAGCGAATGTACTATCAGATACATTCTCTTTAAATTTTGTCCATGGATATAATGGCGCTAGCATAGGGAAGCCGGTGTTGCTGTCCTTTTTTGAACCGCGGCCCTGTTCCCGCATACAGCACCATTCTATTCACGGGTACCAGACCGAAGGGTGAGGCACTGGAGGCACCCCGGCTCTTCCCCAGTGGGATTCAAATGGAGCCGTGTCACAGAGAGACAGGGGTTTCCTCCCACTGGGGGCGGGCCGGCCCGTCTCCAATGCTTCACCACCAGCGGGTGCCCATGAATAGAACAGCTTCGTATGCAGGAACCAGGCGGCGGTTCAAAATAAATGACTGGGGCATCGGCTTCCCCGTGCCAGCACCATTCTATCCATGGGCAAAACTTAAAGCAAATGTACCTGATGGTACATTCACTTTAAATTAAGCAATCAGTCAGCAAACAATGCCGCTGATTGCTGGCTCTATTACAGGTAGCGATATCTGCCCCATTTGGCAGATTATCAATCTGTGTAATAGGGCTGCTGTAGTCAATCCAGATTGCTCAGATTTTGAGAAGGATTGTTCTACTGACTTTGCATCCCACTACAATGGCACCATTACTGCTATACAATGTCATTGCTCAGTTTAGGGAGTCATATTGTGCTTATTCAATGCTTCTAAACTGCGCCCAGTTTATTTCAACAACAATTAATTCATATTTGAACCAGTGCTTGACTAATGCTGCCATATAGTGCCCAGGTAATGCTGCCATATAGTGCCCAGGTAATGCTGCCATATAGTGCCCAGGTAATGCTGCCAGAATGTGCTCAGTTAATGCTGCCAGAATGTGCTGAAATAATGCTGCCATAGTGTGCTCAGTTAATGCTGCCCCAAAGGGCCCTGGTAATGCTGCCATGCCATGCTGAAGTAATTTAAGCATATTTTCAGAAGGTTTAGTAGTCTGTACAGATGTATGGAACTAATAGTTCTTAGGTACATGTGGCATTATTATAGTAACTAAAACTGGTGTCATAAAGATATTTCATGGAGTTAGTAAGCCAATAGTTGAACATGCCGATGGAACCGTACCACGAACAGCTGTCCCTTCACAGACTCCTTGTTGGCAGGTTAAACACAGTTTGTGACTCAGCAGTAACATCAGTGAGATAACGCCTCCCAGGGGTCTATAAATGGTCGTTTATCTGGAATAACGGAAATACCTGGTTGCTTTCTTTGTACCAAAAAAAAAAGCATTGATGAAAAATGCTTATAAGTAATAATACCTTTAAAATATCGCTGGGAGAAGCTTATGGCTGTGCACTTCACTCCATGGCTTACAGCTTTTTCGACGTCCCTGCAGGAGATTGTGTCCATTGTAAGTCAATGGAGCCCATTTCGGGAAGTGAGACAGAGAATGCAGAGAGCATGGAGGGAAGCGCACTCGGTCAAGTGTTTCTCCCGTCTCTTTCTAACAACTTATGGGGGGAGATTTATCAAACATAGTGTAAAGTCAAACTGGCTCAGTTGCCCCTAGCAACCAATCAGATTCCACCTTTCATTTTCCAGAGAGTCTGTGAGGAATGAAAGTTGGAATCTGATTGGTTGCTAGGGGCAACTGAGCCAGTCTCACTTTACACCATGTTTGATAAATCTCCCCCATGGGGTCTAAAAACTTTCAAAACTTTTGTAGATTACCATTATGCTGTCTTCCTGTACTCATAAAAGAAATAGACCTACAAACCCCTCAGTCCTATCCTTCCTATACATGGATTGCTTCTAGCTATCAGAAACATGTCCTGTGGACTGGAGAGGAAGTAGTGGACGGCAAAAGTCCTGTGAAAGGACAAAATGGCAAACTCAGGATGTATAAATAAATCCTTTCTGCCCTCACTAGTTTATCCTATACATATGAAGTGTTATGTGATCACTGGGCCTCAAAGTGCCACCGCCACCAATACCCCTCTAGGCCTCGTGAATTAGGTGTGATTGCAGAGATGTATACTGAATAATGTCAGATTCCAGACAAGAACACCATTGTATCCTGTCAGATGAAGAAAATAGCAAAGAACATTTGCAAAGTATTATAAAACAGCTCATTTACAGTACAAAACATATACCAAACAAAAAAAGCTACAAGATATGCTGCTTAAATGATAATATAACATATACCCTGTGCTATCAGATACTCCTATAGACTATGGCTATGTTCACACTACTTAAAACTTACTTACGGCCGTAGTTTTGCGGAGTTGAACATAGCCTTGTGTGCAATGGGATCCCGGCTGGAGCGTACACACACCGTATGCGCTCCGGCCGGGATCTGAGCGTCGCCGGAAAAAACTAACAGGTCAGTTTTCTGCGGCCAGAATTCAGTGAATTCCGGCCGCAGAAAGACCTGTCAGTTCACACAGTGAAGCGAGCGGCTCCGGCCACTTGCTTCACTGTGGGCTATGGGAAGCTCTGATGCGGGCGTGCGCTGATGCGCCCGCATCAGAGCTCTGCGGCCGGAAAGATGATCCGGCCAGAGACCGGCCGTTCCGTGACCCGGCCGGGGTCACGGAATGGCCGGTCTCATACATAGTGTGAACATAGCCTATAGATGTATAGAGTATATGGACAGACCCTGACCAATCAAACCTTTCGGCATGTCTCTGTGACATTTCAAAAGTTTAACTTTTTTAACATGCAGGAGTGGCTAAAGCTCCATAGGGGTCCAAAGTAGTTGATTTGAAATAAGCCTCATCACCCTCTATCCCCACAATACAGGTACTATACCTGACTAATAATCATTCATTTTATTTCCACTTGTGTTTCCTGCTCATTTCTTCTCAACAAATCAAGAACATGTAGGTTATAAATAGAATCTTACTTTATATAATCTGGGAATGTACATAATAGTGACAGATAGCCAGGAGATATAAAATGCAGTAATCCTTTATTGTCCACCTCAACAGTATATACGTATACATTCATTAGCTACTTTAGTGTTCCATGGAAACATGTCCCAACATCTCCTCTAGGCACACCCGTCACAAGGGTAACCCAAGACCAGTGCATCCTTACTGGCAGACATCATTAAATATTGTACAGTTTCTAATTTAGTCCCAATTGGGTTCTCCCTTTAAGCCTATCTGGCACAATGTTACCCATAGTCCCACTGACCCACACATGTGTGTCACTCCACAGAGCAGGCCTGCTCACCCACATGGTTCCAGTACGTCACCAAGTACTGGTCCTATCCACAGCATCTGTGGCCTTTCCCTTGCAGTTTCAAACACCACAACCCCTGTCTCCTTGTTCAGAGGTGGCCTCCTTGTTGACAGGGCTTGTTTTGGCACTAAGAACACTATGGGCACAATGTTCTGTCTCAAACTGAGAACCACGTGTGGCAGGAGGGATCCTCCCTCTCCTCCTTGGTTGAGTGTGTGTGTATGTACTGTAGACTTCCTCTTCTTTGTCTACTACTTCCAATGGCTTCCAGCTATGCTTGTTTCAGGCCCTGCATGTACTGCTTTCTTCTGCTTTCTTCCCTCTGCCAGGCCCCCAGCAGGCAGATCCACTTCGCTCGCCACTCTACGTCCACTAGCGCCCACCAGCATTTTTTAATGGCCCCCTCCTTTTCTCCCCCTGAGTAGGTGATGTGCTAGCTTAGTCACCCCTTATATTAGGAAAACATTACAACGTTCCTGAGTGGTGAGGTGCTAGTTGCATCACCGCATGTGTCCTCTGTTGGAACTCCCTTCCTGCCATGGTCCAACAGATTATAATTTATCCTAACACTGGTGTAAATTATAGCTGAAATCTAAGCCAGCTGGCAAAGATTTCAATTTAAAGGCACATAGATACCAAAGATGTCCCAAATGCATTAGGTCCAACAGATGAGCCTTGACTGCTTTGTTAGTGACATCATGGCAGCCATTATATGTATATGGGGGGCAGCATATGTATATACGGATGTATAAGATCTAGTTCAGACAAACCAAAGTAAACACCCTGACAGGATGCATATCAGGGTTATAGCCCATGGTAGACCTCACGGGATGCCTATGGCACTGTATGTTATTTTAGAATTACATTGCTTTTACTGGAGAATATCACTATAGTATATTATCCAGTGTCATTTGGTTTTCCTATTTTCTGTACTAATCTAATCTAAATAAATATCCTGTGCATGCCTCTATATATAATTAAAGGTATAAGGAGGCATAATACCATATATCCCCATAGGTTTCTATAGGCTCCAGTAGAAGAAATAGGCCTCACATCATGACATCTGATTATACACCCCAGGGCAGAAAGGACTGGTGTTTATTTTCCCTCACTTCCATGACCCTTAGGTCAATACCCCCTTCCTTTTATTTGCTAACAATATAATTCTCTAAGTTCGGGATTACTGCACAGTTTTCTATTGGTCGCAAAAGAAATAAGACCTACCAGGACTGGGCCCCCTCATCCAAGGGTCCCATAGCAGCCACATGTTCTGTCCCTATATTATGTGCGCCTATGACATTCACCATGTTATTGCTCCTCTGACTCTGACCTTGGACAAAGCTGTTGACAGCATAGCTGCCTGCCACTTATAGAGTTTTCTTGATGTCTATGCAATGGCTCAGTATCCTACAATGTGATATATTAAGAGAACTTCCTATGAATGAATTCTCTGCTTGCATACTTTTACGTTCTACATCTATTTTGCTGACTTGCTATAAATTATATTATACCGCATCTCTGTGAGGAAATATATGATTGCACATCAGAGCTCTTCCTTTTGGCTAGGAATGATTTAGTGGAGGAAGACTGACACAATGACTTTCGGGAGGATTTAGCTTTATAGATTATGAAGCATTTGTCTCTAATAATAACCCTCTAAGCAATGAAGTTCAAAAGATTTGTACTTGAACTCCTCTGACCTATCATAACTCTATTAGATTCTCTACGGAGTAAGTGATATTGTCAGCAACAATCTAGAGGAGTAGTTCCTGTGATGGATGAAAAGGTATGGCGGCAAATTCTCCGACCTAGCATTATGTAAAGCTGGTTTGGCAATGAAATGACGGTCTTATAAACCACGGTTATTAATGTAGCAGTACACGGGGTAAATGGAGCTCTTGCTGAGATCTTTAAACTCTATAAAACCAAAGGAGTGAAAATAAAATGGAACTCTTTGAATAATAAAATTACTTACAATCAAAAACCATGGTAAAGGTTCCATCCAAGCAATTAGATCCATATATTACTAATCCAAATACATAGGCGGCAAACTACATACCGCTTTCTGTTGGCGCTATTCTCATGCTCCCCATCAGTCATTCAGCCTAAGTCTAAGTTCACACACTGTAAACTATTAATTAATCATGGCCGTTGTTGCAATTATCAACAACGGACGTGATTATTTGATAATTTACATTGTGCTGCAGGCAATGGAAACCTGGCCAGAGTGTATACACATAGTATACACTCTGGGTGGGATCCCTAGCGGTGGCAATGACAACTGACATGTCAGTTTTGTGCGGCCGCTATTCATTGAATAGCAGCCACACAGAACTGGCAGTTCAAACAATGGAGAGTGCGGCCCTGGCCGCAATTTCCATTGTGTGCAAAGGTGAATTGGGATGTGCCCGCATCCTAATTCAATAGACATGAAGTTTATCCGGCCAGTGCTCCAGTACTGGCCGGGATAAACTTCATTGACACCGGCCGTTCTGTGACGCAACCGGGTCACAGAACGGCCAGTGTCTTACGCTGTGTTGATTCCGTCTCCATGGCAACCCTATAGGAGGTCATTATAATCAGATAGGTTCGTAACGCATTGGTTATTTTAAAGATTTCCAATAAAGCTGAATGAATTTTATGAGCTGAAGGAATCCAGTCTTTTCTTCTAGATGTTCACCCCAGAATCCAGGGGCAACTCATTTGTGCTCAAGTCACCAGCTAAAGCACCTAGAAGCCTATTCAGAATGGCTGAGTGCTGACCAAACTTTCTTTTCATCATATTTCTGGCAAACTATATATAGATGGGCAAATGAGTGAACTATCCACAAATAAGCAGCCCTACACTGAAACCCTACTCTACTACACCTCGCATGTCCCTGACCTCCCAGCGTGTTTCACCTTTCTATAGCATCAGACTCATCAGAGGGTACAACGATCCAGGATCATGACTTTATCACATAAATACAAATATGATACCAGTATAAAAATCATATACTGTAGGTTGTAATAATAGTCTATAACAAAGTCATGTACAGTGCAATAGAATATATAGTAATCCCCAGCAATGCTCACACAGTAGACATATAGGTCACCGCCTTGGTCTCTTATTTGCAATACTCTGCCACATTTTTTTCTGACCTCAAGTATTGCATTTTTGCATTGACCTATATCTTCACCGATTGCCAAATATTCTATTGTTGACCCTAAACTATAAATAATGTATACACGTCAATTGTTTCTTCTGCACCTTTGAACACAATATCATACCTTCAGACATAACAAGGAGACATGTTAGAAAATAGAATTGGAGGCATCTGGGTAATGAGACGCCAATTGTCCTATCTTGACTTCATTTATGAGAAAAGCTAATGGGTCTATGTCTATTGTTGGGCAATGTCTCTTCTGTGCAAAGTCAAGCTGTCTGGATCCAAAGGGGCATGTAATTCCCGATGAACACTACGGTCTCTTTGTTCTAGAAATCACTGGGGGTGTCTTCTCAATTTTTTTAAAAATGGTACTGAGGTCTGTTCAAATAAGCCTTTAAAACTTTATATGCCATTAGCGGAGATCTCTAAGATAGTCAGGCTATTTAAGCCATTGTTTAGTGATCAGTGGGTTTGTTACAACTCTTTATCTGTACACACTGGCTTAATATCAAGTTTGGTACAGAAGAAAAATCCTTGCAACAGTATAAAATTATAATAAAGTACCACCTACTAATAAACTCCGACATATACAGACTAGCTATATACATGTGTAAGACATGTAGCAGCAAGAACAATTAGCTTAAAGACATACTAGGCTAGCAGATAGTGGTGTTCAGTACTTTAAACTGACACATTTTATTTTTCTGAATTATGAATCATAACCTTGGCCAAACACATCATAAAAACTATAACAATTATACTTAAAATCATGTTCCAGAAAGGTCATAGAAAATAGAGCAGTACCAAAGCACATTCAATTGTTTAATATTATTTGTTGCCTTTGGCTAAAATATAGAGCGTAGAAAGAAGAGGTGTCTGAACGAATCATCCCAACAGGAAGTGAAATAGACAAGGAAGAATATTTGGGCAAGTAGTAGTGGCGGAGGTCATGTTTGATTGCTTCCATTATTTTGAATAATGTGAATGTGCTAAATGGTAAATGGTAGAAGAGTATTGCATATCTATTGTGCCTACTGATAAAATAATTCTACTACGGCTGATCCTTTGCAGGAATTCTTCTATAGGTCCTGGAAATGTGAATTCAGACCAGCAACAGTGCCATCACCAGAACACTGCTGGTCTGAACTGTCAATCAAGTATGAATGTCCCGCCCTTGAAAAACCAGAAAGCGAGAGCAGGACAGAGCACAAAATTAACCTGAAAGACCAAGGTCGAAAAACCCCTTTAAAGTCTCCATCATCATGTTTGAGAAATAAACCTCCTATTGTGTTTTAATTGAATGCATTTTATTAATTGCCATTTTTGCTAGTGGTACAAAAATGATTCCAAGTTATGGAACTGTAGAGGTGACAAAGTTGTCCTTGCAAGGGAGTTACCTTTTTTTTTACCATGTTTTTGCTACAGATGAGCGGACCGTCGCCTCGCCGCATCGCCGCTCTCTCATCATGCCTTTGATCCCGGCTGCATACTTGCGCTCCCGCGAATATGCGGCCAGGATATTCCAGGGAATTCAACAGGGATTCCCTGGAATATCCCGGCCGCATATTCCTAGGAGCACAAGTATGCGACCGGGATCAAAGACATGATGAGAGAGCGAACTACTTTCGGACCAAAAGTCCAAGCAGTTAGCTAATCTCTAGTTTTTACCATGTTTTTACCATGTAACAGAAATTTTTAATTTCTAAATTCAAATTTGATCTCGAGATGAAAGCTATGTCAGTAATACCATGAATTGGGAAGTAGAGTACAAATCTGAGAAGTTACGTTAATGTGGGAAACATGGAACTAGATTAGATGCAGTATTGCGCAGAGATGAAATAAAGGGAAGAAAGAAATGAAATAGTTACATGTTTTTACTTGGTGAAAGTAAAATCTTACCACAACTATTTTAAAGGATTTCGAAACGTTTCAGCTTATATCGTCACAGACAGGGCCGTGTTTACAGCTGGTGCTGATCTCATAGGGTCATTGCACGCAGCTAAATTTTTTATGCAAACCTGACACACATGTGCAGAAAAAATGCACATGGGTTATGTGTATATTGCATGATTGTTGCAGATTGTGGATCTCACCCTATACACAGAAAGTAGTTAAAGCCATCAAAATTTTATAGTTCTGACTAGAGATGAGTGAACCGAACATGCCGAACCCAGATTCATTTTGAACTTTGCTTTGTCACCAAACAGAAATTTCTGCACAGTACGGAGGGGTTCAGCAAGATGGCAACACTTACGTAAAAAGAAAAAAGAGAACATTCTCACCTGTCCACAGTTCCCTGTGTCTGCTGGTGGCTCTCTGGTCCCGTCCTGGCATTTTCTGTGGTGAAGCCCCACTCAGGCTCACTAGGATGGGGCAGCACCACAGCCTGTGATTGTCTGATCACGCTGTCACTTATGGGACAAGAGTGAAAGCCTGATTAGCCAATCAAAGGCTTGTAAGGACAATAGAGTACAGTGGCCTGTGATTGGCTGAGCAGGCTGTTACTCCTGAGACTAGAGTGACAGCCCACTCAGTTAATCACAGACCGCAGTGCTGCCCCATCCTAGTCAGCCTGTGATTGGCTGAGTGGGCCTTCACCGTAGAAGACGCCAGGACAGGACCAGAGAAGAAGGACCCAGAGGGAGCGCGGACATGTAAGTATAAAGAGCGGCCTTTAGAAACCACATTAAAACAGCTAAAAACCTGCTTTTGTTTAGCCGTTTTAATGCGGTTTGTTAAAGTTCGTCATCTTTAGTTGAGTTGAGTTCTAGTCTGACCCATTTTTTTTCTGCAGGCCACAGCATTATGATAGCAGCTACATCTTATACATTATTATTTTTTTAAACTTATTTAGCATCTTTCTCCTTCAACCATGCCACCTTAAGCACAGGCCCTTGGATACCTGGTGGTAAGTTTGGCCCTGGTTACAGGATGCACCTAGTAGAAGTTTATTTTCAGAAAAATTCCTGGAAATTTCTAGAAAAATTCTAATTTACAAGCAATTTAATTTTAGAATTCATAGAGCAAGACTATTAATGCATATCTGTCATAGTGGAGCATTGAGCTGATACCAGATACCCTGGAGCTGATACCAGAAGTTTGGGTTGAATGTGTCAGTGAGTTCTGTGCACGTTCTCCATAAAGTTAGAATTGGGCTCATGCATAGAACGTGTTAACAAGTTGGGCATTTTCACAGTGAACTGAACTTTAGGCCTCAGCTGCATCTGCACATGGAAGACTGCACTGTTATAGATGTACTTTAAAGTGTCACTGTCATCATAAAAAAAACTTTTGACATGTCAGAGGGACATGCTAAAAGTTTTGATTGGTCCAAGTCTAAGTGTTCAGACCCGTACTGATCGTAAGAACGAGTTTGGAGAAGACCGGGCCCAGCGCCGTTCTCTCTCCGCTGTGTCACTTGATCAGTCGGTCTCCGACTGATTTCACTGACAAAGAGTGGACGTGCTGCAGATTGGTCCCCTCCTGGCTCATTCTCATAATTCGTTTGAGTTTGAACACTCAGACCCGAACAAACTTTTGACCAGTCTCTCTGACATGTCAAGAGTTTTTTATGATGACAGTGACACTTTAAGATGGGTTATAGCAAGGAAATATATCACTGCTAGACTAGAAAATAACATCTTTAATCCATTAAGCTTCATTAGAACTCTCTAAAATGTCTCAAACAAGACAGCACATGTATAAACAAATTTTTGTGGTTCAATGGTGTGGGGGTGTGGGGTCTTCATGCTGTCACAATCCAGATCACTATACAGATACAGTAGTTTGTCTCTTGAATAGCCTGGCAGTGTTATAGCGAAGGGTGGGACTTGGCTAGGAGCCTTCACTATCAGGGAAGTTTCATCACTCAGTACTTTACACTCTCAAAAGTCATGCAGGTCCTGAGCTAGGCATGAACTAGGTAAAACTTATAACTAAGTTTCAGTTTTTCCTTTAAACTGTTTATGTCTAGAGACTGATCTGTCTCTCTTGACTCAGCTTTTCTGTTCAAATGTGGACTGGCACTGTGCTGACAGCAATGAAGATAGAACTGTAGAGAGTGTTTTGCAGCTGACAATGTCCATTTAAACAGCATTACAAGTCTCCTTGGTATCCAGCAGTGCTCTGGTGCTCGCAGTTCTAGACAGAGTCAATTTAATATTGCTTCTTTATTCGCATGGATGCAGAGAAAAAAAAAAATAAAGAGACTAAAATGTGTGTAGTATACCAGACCGCAATTCCTGCGGCTGAGCCAAGTGGTATTTTATATTGTTATAAGGTAACATATTCTTATGCAAAACTATCCTTTGCATTCTCTGTACCAGTGTAACTGACAGGCAAGGAGTTAACTGTTGGATTACAAGCTCAGCAGCAAAGAGGAACACAGGTGAGGTGAGATTAATGGTGTGTTGTCAGATAGATTTGTCTGACAGATTTTTGAAGCCAAAGCCAGGAACAGACTATAAACAGGGAACAGGCCATAAAGTCACAGTGGGAATCCTCAGATCAGGAACCCAAGACAATGCACTTGAGTATACTGAGCAGCAGAGTTAACTTAGTGGTCACTATAAAGCTATGTTCTTTTTTTGGCCATTTTGAGGCCAAATAATAGTTATTATTTTATAACAACGGCCATTAATATACAAATAACAGCCGTCAAATGGCTCAAAAAAGACGGTGTGTGAACGTAGCCTAATAAAGAGAAAGATTACTAACTAGGGTTAAGAAAACAATGGCCTTTTCAGGGAAGTAAGAAGATAAAAGAAACTGTGAAACAGCAACCACAACCAATACAGGAAAAAAACACGGTAGAAGTAAAGAAGTAAGCAAGAGGATAGTTCATTGTAAACATCTTAACACATTCCTTGCAAAACACGCTTGGTTTTTTCACTTTTAGACTTTAAAAAAAAAACAGAAACATTCTAATAACATAAAGCTGTGTGTCCAGTGTTGCATACTTCTGGTCAATTGTAGAATATTATCACAATGTTTATAAGTGCAATACAAAATGGTGTGTGTGCAAGGCAGAAGAGCAGCTTACATATCACATTTTGATATGTAGTATATCAGGTTACGGACTGCCATGGCAGTTGGAAACACAGATGAAAACTAAGACGTGAAAAGAAAATAATACACACAATATACTATTTCAAGCCTTATAAAAGTGGTTCCTATGGTTACCTTCCGAAATGGTTATCTTCTGGCGGCAGGAGTGACTGCACACCAATTGGGAAAATCTGTAGTACATTCTTTTTAAGGCTCACCCACTTGACCTTTTGCTTTTCTCCCCCTATTCTGTTCTATGGTTAAAAAGGAGAAGTCCGGCGAAAGTTATTGTATAAATTGTAATTTATAAGTATTGTATTGCCCCCCAAAAAGTTATTCAAATCACCAATATTATTACGAGAAATGCTTATAAAGTGCTTTTTTACCTGCACTTACTACTGCATCAAGGCTTCACTTCCTGGATAATATGTAATATGGTGATGTCACGACCCGACTCCCAGAACTGTGTGGGCTGTGACTGCTGGAGAGGATGATGGCAGGGGGACACTGAGGGACACAGGGCACTGGAGGGACACTGAGCATCCCCATGCCATCATCCTCTCCAGCAGCCACAGCCCGCACAGCTCTGGTAGTCAGGTTGTGACTAGTGTTGATTCAACCTTGGGAAATCCTAGGTTTGATCGAGCTTAAACATTCATGAACCTGCTACATTTGAATGCTGATGCCTTCCCGGTCCATGGGGAAGGAGGAGACTGCCCGAGTACCACGTGGAATTCCAGGATACCTAGCCTATTACCTAGGCTGAATCCCGGAATTCCAGGTGGTACCCGGGCTGTCTCCTCCTTCCCCACGGACCTGGAAGGCTTCAGTAATCAAATGCGGCAGGTTCGTGAATGTTCGAGTTCGATCAAACCTAGGATTTCCCGAAGTTCTATCAACTCTAGTCGTGACATCACCATTTTATCCAGGAAGTGAAGCCTTGATGCAGTTGTAAATGCAGGGAAAAAAAGCACTTTATGTGTATTTTCTGTAATAAGTGTATATTGGGGATTTGCATAAAGTTTGGGGGGCAATACAATACTTTAATAAAAAGTTTAGTCATAATTCAGCATTGCTATGGCAAGTGACACAGCAGTGGGTTTTGAACCTCATGTAAATCCTGAGCTACTGGTTAGAGACCCGTTATAATAATATATATACTGAAATACAACTAATAAACTAACCAGCCTAAAGACAACAAAAATATTGGCGACCTCCCCCTTTCAAGGTGAGATAGACAGTCTCTAACATGGAGGGGCAACTAATCTGGTTTTCATTTGGCCACCTATTTTGTATGACAGATGCTGATGGTCAGTGTTCCCGTCTATTCCAGGTTGCATCGTACTATGTGCAGGGAGGATCAACCACAAACAGGAGTAAAGTCCATTATGGAAATGATTCTGCTAGATCTGTATGTAGAGAAAAAGAGGGATTATCCCAAATATGCCATCTACCCTCTGACCTTTATCAGCACTGTGATCTGTCCTTGAACATCTTAAGGGTACAAACACATACAGCAGATACGCAGCAGATACGCAGCAGATTTGATGCTGTGTTCAGTCATTTAGATCTAATCTGCTGCGTATCGCAGCAGTAAATACCCAGCGTATATGCCGTGTGTGTTTGTACCCTTATAAAGTTGTAAAGACTGGTGCTAGGCTGGAAGGAATCTGAGATGAAAGTGATTTGATTACTAGTTAGAAGTATTTATCTGTAAAGAGGGGCTGGGGGGCTTCTCATGGCTAACAAATATCAGCTTATACATATTGCATAGTTACACAAAGGAAGCACACAAATAAGAACAAACATTCATGCACATTCTACACTGTGACACACACACACAAAAATATATATATATTATTTTTTTTTAACATACATACATTGTGACACATATACAGACATTCATGTCCACATATACACATATACATATATTGACACATACATACATACCCTCTGCAATGCACGTACACACAAATGTATACGTTTTTTCACACATTGCCCCCCATTTATTATTCATGCTATATTGTATGTACTGTACAAGTTGCGATTAGGAAATGGGGATTTTCTGGGATCCAGCATGAACATTGGAACAGCAGAGGAGAATAGGCAGATGACCATAAAAAACATAAAACAACAACCCTGGCCATCCCCTTTATCTGCTGTCTGTATGCAATAGTGTCTGCCATCTGCTGGATAATGTTGAATATCTCTCATACATCATTATTCACCTTTCACCAGATGACAATTAACATTACATATAGACTATAAATGTAATTGAGCCAGAGGACGAGATCAGCTTTGAGGAGCCAGGGGGAGTAAAGGTACAAGGGGAAGTTTTTAGCCCTGTATATACCCCTGCTACTTTGTGTATCTGAACCTATATTTTCTTAAATGTATGGGGAAGTATGTATCTAATAAACAGAGACAAGCCAACTTGCCGAAAGTTCATGTTTCCACAAACTCAAAGGATTAATATTTGAATCCTGCTGCCTGGAGAAGGTGGATGGAGCCTGGAAAACATGGATACAGCCTATGGGTCTTTACTAATAAACTCTAAAGAATCTGAACTTGTAAATGAAACTTTGTTCTTAAACGGATTTTCCTATAATTGAACACATATTTTTAATTAAATAATGTAAAACAATAGGAATACTCAAATCATGCCTCAATCATGCTGGGCGGGGCATGCATGTTGAAGCTCATCTCATCTCATCTCATAACTTGGCAAATAATCTAAGCCGTCATCTAAGAGACAAGTATAATTACTTTTACCTTCCTATCAGCTAGCTACTAATGTCTGCAGCGCTGATACAGAGTATCAGGAACGTACCTACACACAATTCTGCGTTGTCGCCTCCCAACTCCCCCCGCCCGGAGCCAAGTGACGGTGCCGGCGGCGTCCATGGTAACCAGGGACGTCATGGGCTCACGTCACTCGCAGCCGGCCAGCCATGCAGCTGAGTGGCATTGCACTCAGGCTGAGTGACAGATTGCTCTGCCATTCAGCCTGTAGTGCCGCAACTGCAGTGTGGCTGGATTCAGGAGGCCGGATCAATGAGCTTTTGGTCCGGGCTCCTGATCCAGTATAAAGTGGAGTCATGGCCAGCATCTCATTGCTGGCTATTAGTGTTAACTAGTCCTAGCTCCACTGCTCCTTTCCCAGCGTTCCCTGCCCTTATGTCCTTGCTGTTGTTCTGCCCATTTCCTGACCTCCTGCCTGACCTCTGACTATCCACTCTCTTCCCGACTTTGTACCGTGTTGCCCGATTGGTTTTGACTTGGCTAGCTTACTGTTCTATACTGTGTTTGATTTTCCGTCTCTGTTTTGTGTCACACTTTTTCAGTGTAGGGATCGACCCGTTTAGGGCTGTCCGTGGCAAGTGGGCAGGGACTTTGGTTGGGTCGAGCTTCAGGGCTCACTGTTTCGTACCGTTCCCTGTCCCACTAGCCGTGACACAGAGCTTACACATTCCGTATAAGTGTCTAAATGGTATGTATGTGTGTGTGGGGGAGCTGTGACCCCACTCATCATGAGGCACCTTGTTAAAATGTGCGTGCATTACTGTTCCGCCTAAGGGGCTGATAGCAGGAAGGAAGATAGCAGAGTACAGTGCTTGCACCCTACTGGTCCATCTATAAATATGTTGAAGAATTATTTCAGAATACCATCCATTGGAAATATTATACCTTTATTATACATAAAAACATTAAGGCTATGTTTCCACTTTGGATTTCACTAATGAAAGACATCTGTCATGATTTGCATCTGTCATTATCAATGGAAGCCATTTTCTGATAAATGCCTACCTGTTTCTGAACATTAACACATCGGACACCTTTAAAACAAGCACATGGGTGGAGGACACTGGGAAATATTAATTGTTAACTGAAAATCCCATAAAGTACCAGTGGCAATTTCTTTTTCACCAGTGCATTGTATATTGACCCATTCAATCATGCTACTTCTATGGTAATCTTCATCAATTGCTCTGTATTATGTGATCTGTTGGGGATATTTCTCCTTCTTTTGTGGGCTATATAAATGGGCAAGTTCTGGCCATTGAAATAAGTGAACAATATGTAGTCTAGGGTATATGTGAATACATGACCATTGCTTGCAGAGCTGTAGTCAGGAAGCAGCTGGAAGTATGAGAAACGACTTTACTTGGTTGGTTGAATAATATAAAGAATCTGTGGCATGGAAGCCTGCTAAGCGCATAGAAGAGGCATTCTGGAACCCAGACACATTTCGAGGTCTTATTTTCGTCTAAGTATAGTTTCTACTGGGTATAATTTCATCAAACAAACATGGAGTTGTAATGACTGGAATTCTGTGAAATATCTTGTTTTGTTTCAGCATATTTTTTTCATTGTTTTATTTCTGTACATTTATAAAAAAAAAAATGTATCCATACTGATGGAAAAAAACAGTAATTCTGGAGAAACCTTGGCTGGGGAGCCATAAGCAGCATACTTTCACTGTGGGCCGCTCTGTCCTGCTCTCCCCGGTTGGCTCCAGCAGACTATGAAATAAAGCTTAAAGCAATTTTAGGAACTATTGTTACGCTTCTGCTCTTATTCTTAACATGATGTAATCTTCCCGGGGGATTATAATTGTTGAATTAATGAGGTTTTGGGTAAAGTCTGGATTTTTGATAAATGCCAGTTCTGTAAATCCGTGTCATAGTTTTCATGTTAGTTATATTTTCATATGTTGTTCCACTGTTCTAACAAATTTGTATATGTTTTAATATATGCTATATCAGTAGGAAGTATTATACTATGCTAAATTGATGCTTCTAAGTTGCTATGTAGAGTCACGGCAGGAAGTTCTGCATTATGGTTGACGTTGGTTGGGGGGGGGGGGGCAGGATCCAGCTTCAGTATACAGGAGTTTGGTGTTTCCCTAAGGTTGGGCAGAGAATGGACCCTATATTGCATTGATATAGATTTGTTAATGTATTGGTTGTTCTTTATTGTGTTGTAGAGAGGAGCCATGCTACGCATGGGTCATTATAGCTACATAGCAACACCAGCTGCCTCCTTAGTGTACTACACTAGCTGGGAGAAAGGTCCAGAAGGAGGGCGGAGCTATTCTAATGAGCTCCTCTTAAGAGGCAGTTGTGACAGGAATTCCCTGGTTAGTTGAGTGCAGCTGTGGTAGGGGTAACATGATCAACAGAGGGGACCACAAGCTCTGTGATAGATGAAGTGTCGGATCCTCGGGGTAGGCGGGGACCACAGGAGCCAGAATGACGGCGCTTCACGGCTTCAGGTTTAATGAAGTAAAATGATGAATTTTAATGGTCTCATAAACAACGCGTTTCGAGGCATAAATTGCCCCTTTGTCAAGTAGGAGAGACATCGATGTCTCTCCTACTTGACAAAGGGGCAATTTATGCCTCGAAACGCGTTGTTTATGAGACCATTAAAATTCATCATTTTACTTCATTAAACCTGAAGCCGTGAAGCGCCGTCATTCTGGCGCCTGTGGTCCCCGCCTACCCCGAGGATCCGACACTTCATCTACCATTCTCCATTCCCTGATCTCCTGGCTTGGGATCTCTGCATCTACCCTTGGAGCCTGGCTGCTACGGCTACTACCTCTCTCTTCACTGATACAGTGCATACAGGTGTTGTGTTCTTAGCACAACACCATCAGGTGAGCAGTTTTATTATCAGCTTGTTCGACCTACAATCTGTTGTTTACGTTATCACCCTATGGCGCCCTTTCCACTTTTTTAGCCCTACTCACAAGCTCTGTGAGGAACTGTGAGGAGATTTCTAGAAGCCAGCTAACAAGGACTGAGTCAGTATGACAGCTGGGAGTTATAAAGCTATAAAGCTTACTTATTTTTATTATTGACCAGAGAGGGAGCCTGATTTCTTGACGTGGCCTTAGTCCTTCTGGGATCCGAAATGACCCAGCCTAAATTACTCTAAAGGACTCTCATCCCACTGGATAGTGGTTCACTGCCTGCAAACAATAGGGCGACTCCATATACACCAACAATCTCCATTGTAACAACCATGACCCATCTATGGCAGTCGGCCATGTGGTCAGGTATCAAATATAAGGAAACTGTTCAAGTTTTTTTTATTTCTTATGTAAGTAAAAGTCACTGTTGCACCTCACTGTCTCGAATCCCTGTTGTCTGAATTATTCTGCACCTCATCACCATCAATGGCTTCTCTATCACCACCTCAGGAGGCAGTAATAGAGAAGCTCAAGGGAGAACTAAAAATACCATTCTTCACCAAACACCTAGGTGCAGTCCCTTTCTTTAAAGGGGTTATCCAGCGCTACAAAAACATGGCCACTTTCTTCCAGGGACAGCCCCACTCTTGTCTACAGCTTGGGTGGGGTTTTGCTGCTCAGTTCCATTGAAGTGAATGGATCTTAACTGCAAACCGCACCTGAACTGGAGACAAGAGTCGTGTTGTCTCTGAAAGAAAGTGGCCATGTTTTTGTAGCACTGGATAACCCCTTTAACCTTTGTGGCAGAAATTACTTTGGGAAAAGGGAGAGAGTTATTACCACTCAACTTGTGACAAGGATATATCTTCTACTCATTATAAGCTCTATCGAGGTTACACAGCCAACATGCCAGGGCCATTGACCCAATATTGTTTTGTTACCTTGGCGCTTCCCATATATAGGTGCTACATATGATATTGTATTTTGTCCCTTTTCCAGTCTTTCCCCATTGGAGCTTTACCTACTGTATAGATTCTGTTCTAAGAAAGAATAGGAAAAGTTTCAGGGCAGCTGGCAAACAACAACTCTATATGGTAACAGCAAGCAGTGAGGTATTGTGGGCCATATTCATAGTTGGCTGGTTGGCAGTTTACTTTTATGTGTTGTTTGAGCGGATATTGAATTCTGCAATTCATAGGCATGTTGTAGATTACTGTCTCCTTCTTATGTTTTGCAATATTGGATTATTTCACAGTTCAATGCTGAAAACCAATCCCATGCTGTCAAAAACATCTCAAATTTCAGATAATAAATTAAAAGCATTTTTTTCTTCCAGTTCCGATCCATGTGTGTTATATAATATCATGATTGTCTATGTTCACTTTTCTGGAGCCAGATGTAAGCTCTTTAGGATGGTGTTTTAAGCTTGCCAACAGCGCTCTGGAATAAAGGATGCTTAAAAATGAAGAAACTGAAAAAAAAATCTACATGATTCTTATCAGCCATAACAAAGCCGATCAATTGTTTATCTGCTTGTACCTACAGTATGGGCCCATTTACACAGAAAGATTATCTGACAGATTATCTGCCAAAGATTTGAAGCCAAAGCCAGACACAGACTATAAACAGAGATCAGGTCATAAAGGAAAGCCTGAGACTTGGTGTAAAAGGGTAACACAGGGGTAAAGGTGGATAGTGAAAAAGAGTGTGGATTATGCCATAAATTGTTTACTACTAATGAACCAATAAAGGGCAGAACCACCAAATTTGTAGCCAGGCACAAAATAGGTAATGGTGGTTTTACATGGAGCGATAATTCGCCCAATCAAACGATTAATGATTTTGAATGAACAATGTTTTTTTTATATCGATCAGCGTTTAGACGGAACGATACATCGTACGGAAAAATCGTTTTGCGATCGCTTAAGCCTATCTCACACATAGGTGAAATCGTTGAAAGAATGTTTACACGGAACGATCTGTGAATTTTTTTGCAAACGATCAATGACGATTTGAGAACTTGTTGAAAGATCAAAATGAACGATTTCTCGCTCGTCGCTTAATCATTTGCTGCGTTTACACGTACGATTATCGTTCGAATTCGATCGTCATCGTGCAAATTCGAACGATAAATCGTTCCGTGTAAAACCACCATTACTCTAATCTTGAGGGTACTAAGTAGTACAGCAAGAGAACTTTGTAAGCTGACTCCAGAGATGTACTAGTGATTCAACATTTAGATAAAGCCTGCCAGATTATCTGGGGAAAGAAAAGGGCCTGGTATTACCGTATAATGCACTTACTTTAATTCTGGGCTGTACAGTACAGATTGTATCCAATGTTCAATTAATAGAAAAACTGATTTTTTTCTTTAGCTAGATTGTTGATTCTTCGTAATTGGATTACCCAGAAACCCCCTACCAGGAGGGAGTGGTTAGAGGTGGTAGCGAGGGTTCAGGCCTTTGAGGAGATACACTCACATAATAATATTAGAAGTCGAAAGAAATTTCAGAAATCCTGGGCCCCTTGGATTTTAGAACCTAGTATTATTTAAGGATAATTTGTTTTTGATTTTTTTTGTTTTCCCTCATGGTTGGGGGTGTCGGGAAGGGGTGGGGAGGGAGGATGGGTGAGGAGGGAGGATGGCTGGGTAGGTTTGGCGGAGGTGGGATAAAAATTGTGTATTTTTATGCAATTGTAATTTTGTATGAATCTGAATGTTTTGAAGAACAAAATAAATAGAAAAAAAAAAAGAAAGATAAAGCCTTCCATATCTTGGCTCAGTCCACAGGATCCCATTAGGGTGTTGAACTTTTTTTCAGGGATTAGTAAAAAACAAAAACCTTCCAACTACGCACAGAGGTGGCAGGCCAGTGTGTTAATTGTAGATAACAAAGAGTCTCAAATGCAGACATTGTGGGATGACTGTAAAACTCAAAAGGCTTTAATTCCAGAATACCATAAGGCATGTTGGGATTTGGAGAATCACAGTGCTCTGCCTGTCAGCGCTCTGCAGGATGATTGACAGGCAGAGAGGCCAGTAACGGACCTGTCAATCATCCCCTCCGAGCGCGCTGACAGGCAGAGTGTGGTGACTAGACACGGGCGGGGAGCCCCCAGATGACTACTTCCCCGCCCGTGTCTGTCACGCGCCCGGAGAATAAAACCCTTTTTTCTCCTGTATAAAACTCCTGCTGCAGCCACGGCTGGTATGTGCCGCGGCTGCTGCAGAAGCTTTATACAGCACTCCTGGGAACCATATCAGCCCAATTGGGCTCATTGGTTTCCTTTAAGCATTTTCTTTTGTATTTTCTTTTTTCAAAAACAGTGTTATGACAACAAATCACCACAGTGTAAAGAAATCCGCTTGCCTTGAGGAGTACACACGAGACTATGCTTGAGAAAGAAGCTATCGTGCTTCGAAATGTAGCGGACGTGGATCTTCAGCCAACGCTTACCCGTGATTGCAGCTGGTAGCTTATTACGAGCATGGACTTTGTATAGCCCAATCAGGGTAAATGGACTTTGTTTAAAAGACTTGTGTGTACTCCTCAAGGCAAGTGGATTTCATTACACTGTGGTGATTTATTGTTATAAGATTGTTTAAAAAAAAAAAAAAAAAAAAAATAGTTATCTTGACTTGCTTTCCTGACTTTGGCTTGTGTCCCTGACTACATGTTTGCCTTCTGATTTGGTCTGTAGTTTTGTCCTAAGTTTTTTTTTTCTTTACTTTGGTTTGCTTCATTGACTCTGCTTATTGCCCAGCGACTTTGTTCTAGTTTCTGACTCTCCTGGTTTTACCCTAGCTTGCTTATCACCCACCATTGTGAATTTTTGTGCTTGACTCGTAATTGTCTTTGTCCTATTCCACCTATTTCAGCACAAGGAACCTACAAGGAACCTCTCCTAGTTGTCCTGTGTCGCTTAGGATTGTTGAGGCAAGTATGCAGTAACAGTGGGTGTGGGACAGCGTCAGGGTTGCACTTGTCTCAGTGTCTACTGTGTATACCCTGACCAGTCCTGACAGGTTGAGATTATTTTGAGGGTATTTTATAAAGCTTCAGACAGAAAGGAAGTGCCACATAAGTGGGAAGCATGTAGAGGGTCTAAGGTTGGAGTGAGCCACATTATTGAGTCTAAAGGTAAAAACACAAGTTGGGCTATAACTGCACCCTGATAATATTTTTGGGCCTCCACTAATCTTATGGATGTGGAGAGTAGGTTGGGTACTTCAAGGCCCTGGGGATCCACAGATGAAAGAGATTTGTTTTTTGTGGCAGTTTATCAGAATATAGGCCAGGATAGACACAAGACACACTTGAAAGAGATATTCTGATTGCAGAATCCAGGTCAGTTTAATCTAAGAAGAAAAAACTTTAAAAGTAAAATGTTGCAGGTCTGCCCTTGTGTTACAAATAAGTTAGTGCTTTCTTAATTTGACCAAAGACATAACATTTTTCAAAATCCATGGTATTCACTGCATTATTAGAAAGAGTGTTCCAAGATATAAAACTGAATCTGCAATTTTAACCCCTAGACGACCCTGGACGTAGGGTTATGTCATGGAAGTCTGTCCCCAGACGACCCTGGACGTAACCCTACGTCCTGGGTGTTTCTCCGGCTATGAAGCGCGCTCCGGAGCGGAGCGCGCTTCACAGCAGGTGGGAGCCGGCTGCAGTGAGCAGCCGGGACCTCACCGGTAATGACACGCTGCAGCGATCGCGCTGCCGCGGGTCATTAACCCCTTTAACCCCTTAAACGCCCTGTCACTTACCGATCGGGACCCCCGCAGTGTGACTGCGGGGGTCCCAATCGTTGAAACGGACTGCCGGAGGTCTCTCACCTGCCTCCGTGCGGTCCGATCGGCGATCTGCTACACTGAGCCTGCACAGGCAGGCTCAATGAGCAGAGCGCCGATAACACTGATCAATGCTATGCCTATGGCATAGCAATGGTCAGTGTAAAAATCAAACTAGTGTATGTAAAAGTCCCCCACAGGGACTTCAAATGTGTAAAAAAAAAAAAGTTCAAAACACTATTACACTACCCCAAAACCCCTCCCCCAATAAAAGTTGAAATCACCCCCCTTTCCCATAATATAAATAAAACATATAAAAAGAAATAAATAGATAAACATTTAATATACCGTAGCGTGCGTAATTGTCCGATCTATTAAAATATAACAAGCTTCATTGCGAACGGCGAACGGCGTACACGAAAAGAGGGGAAAAAGTGCGCAGATTACCGATTTTATGTTACATTATATATTTAAAAAAATCAATAAAAAGTGATCAAAAGGTCCGATCTTCACAAATATGGTATTAATAAAAACTAGAGATCATGGCGGAAAAAATGACACCCCATACAGCCCCGTAGGTGAAAAAATAAAACCGTTATAAGTGTCACAATAGGCCCATTTTATCAATATTTAATTGCCAAAAAAAAAGGATTTCATAAAAAAAGATATATAACATTAGAGAATCTGTGTAACCTGCATATGGTTGTGTTCGGGCTGACCTATAGAATAATAGTGTCATGTCGCTGTTACCATATAGTGCATTACGTAGACACAGGAACCCCCCAAAAGTTACCATATTGCATTCTTTTTTTTTTACGATTTCACCTATTTATATCTTCATAAATAATATATTTGGAATTCCATCATACATGTTATGGTAAAATGAATGACGCCATTACACAGTACAACTATTCCTGTAAAAAACAAGCACTTACATGGCCTGTAGATAGAAAACTGAGAGTGCTAGAGTTCTTAGAAGGGGAGGAGGGAGAAACGAAAACACTAAGATCAAAATTTGCGCGGTCCACTGGGCCATTTTGGGCCTGGTCCTCAAAGGGTTAAAGTGTCACTGTCGTGAATTTTTTTTTTGCAGAAATCAATAGTACAGGCGATTTTAAGAAAGTTTGTAATTGGGTTTGTTAGCCAAAAAATGCATTTTTATCATGAAAAAGCAGTTTGAAGCTCTCCCACCTGTCTTCATTGTTCTCCTATGGAGAGAGCTCAATAAAAGACCAAAACAGGACAACAAAGAGTTAATCTACAAATACCTCACCCTTTATCTCCTCTGACAGTCAGCACTGATCTCTCTGAGCTTTGATTACAGCTGTCACCCAGCTCCGTGCCTGTAATCCTCTGTTATCTGCTTTCTGCTGTCGGCTAACTCCCTCCTTTCTCCTCCCCCTCCCCTCTCCCTAGAACAGACTGGGTACGTCTGATGCAGCAAGTCACAATTTCCTGATTTTTTGCAGTGAATGGAAAAGAGGAGGGAGGGGACCTGGGAAAGGGCTTTTTAAATGCAGATAAGGGCATATTTGGCTAATAAACTTAATTACAAAGTTTCTTAAAATCGCCTGATTTCTGCCAAAAAAAAAAATATATATGGCAGTGTCTCTTTAATTTCCCATGAATATCATCTGCGTATCACATACCTGGTATTTACTAGTGAAAAGATAGATAGATAGATAGATAGAAAAAAATTAGGAAAAAGAGCAATAGGAGTATATTCCACTTATATCACTTATCGTGTTCTTATTCACAGTGCTAAGATAGTGCTCTGTAGTATTGTGTGCGGCAGTACATTCCCACTGGACACAGTCTCTGTGGTCAGTATATAAATACACATTAGACAGACAAAAAAAAAAATATCCACCATAGACCAGACGGAATGAGGAAATCACAGAAAGTCAGAAAATTCTTTTTAAGAGTTTTATGACCAAATCACGTCATCTTCTGTATAACCATAGTACAAGATTAACTGATTAACTTTTAATTATTTTATCTATGTGTTAATAATGTTGATTATACTATAATTTTTCCACAATTTGAATTCAAAACTATGTATGAAAACTGTGTACATATATTTAGTAGAGTTGTTGTAACTGCAATATAGTTCATTTAAGGCTAGCATAAATGGGTATCTCCATTTCAGCTAGTATTGTTAAATATGTAGATATAGGGGTACATCATTTATTATGGGGTGGAGAGGTCATTTTCTGGCGTAGAGGGGCCAGATGCGAATAAATATGCGAATAAATTTTCGCATCGGGCCCCTGTACATTTATGTGTGTGGGTGAGGATGGCAGAACGGGGGTTGGGGGCTCTGGGTCCGCTCAATTTATAATTTTCACACTGAAAAATGTTAAGGAAACCTAAGCTCAGAGCTGGCGTAGGTTTCATTTTGTGTGCACACTGGCGCACTTGGGATTTATGTAGAAGCATTGCGCCTCTACATAAATCTGCAGAGCATCTGCGCTGCAGGGACATTTTTAGGCCAGTGTAAAAAAATGCTGGACCTAATAAATGTCCCCCAGAGTGTAGATGTATAGACATAGGGGGAGATTTATGAAATGTCTGCCCGAGGCGTACGCCAGTGAGAAGGTGCAGATTTGCTTCTTCTTCCTGGTGCATGCCTGCTGTATGCCCTGCTTGTCCAATGGGCGGTCTGGGGGAGCTTGGGGGGCGTGACAAGGAGGAAAGGAGGCGTGGGCTCCTTCTGCACATCATTTATCATGATTTACGCCTGCTCGCAGAAGTAAATCATGATCCAAATCTACACCTAGATTTAGTACGCCAGGCGCAGGTTCGGGCGCCCGGCCGGAGGTGTGCGCCTCTTAGTAGATCCTGCCAGGGAAAGGGGACTGGGCCTAATATAAGAGCAGCGCTGGTCTTCATAAATCCTCCCACATAGTTTTTAGAGTACAGTGGTAGTTGGTAACCTAGACAACATCAGAAGAAGGAGGTAAATGTGTTAAATTAATCCATTTTAAAAAATATTTACCTTGATGAGTCCTAAAAGTATAACTATATTAGTTGAGATACGAATACCTTTTTTAATCCTAATGTTATATAAATATATATATATATATATATATATATATATATATATATATTTCAAAATCAATACGTGATGCTGACTTAGATTCTGACATCCGGGTCTTCTCAAGTTAAAATCTTCCCATGACCTATTCAAGCAATGGAAACAAAGGCCAAATATCTGCACAGGATACATAAACAAGTAAAGTTTAGGATGTGCAAGTTACAATGACACAGTCACAAGGACATTTAAATAGAATTCATGACTTTTCCCCTTAAATCCATAATTCTTAAAAGAATAAAATCATGCACGATATCAGGAAAATATTTCTTAAATATAGCGATGTAACATAAGCCAAGAATTGTTTAGGAAGAATTTGGTAAATTATAATGTCTGTAAGTTCTTTGCTTCTCCTCCTACACGATCTTCTTGCTCCAGATTCACATAAGAGGACTGGGCAGGTGAATATTAATGTCTAACTCCTTTACGATCAGAAGTATTCTGAGTCTTTATTAACAGATATATGAAAGTGATTTTTATCCTGTTCTGACCTGAACCAGCTGTCTGTACTTGTATCTCTCCCTTTTGGAGGAAACTATGCTCCGGCTATTATGAAAGAGGGGATTTGCATATTTTACCCCAAGCAATTTTAGAAAATTAGTTGTAAAGTGATGTACCTGCTAAAAAGCCCCTCATCTTCTCTCCATTAAAGGGGTTTTCCAAATAAACCTTACTTGGTCCCTTCTTCATTCTCTATGGAACCACCAGAGAGAGAATGACTCTCCCTGGTGGCTCCATAGGGAATGAATAGAGTCAGGGTTACATGCCAACCAGTGGCTTATTTAAACCAAAGGAGACAGGGGCAACCGAGGTCAGACCCCCTGTGATCTATTACTTGTCCCCTATCCTGTGCATAGGGGACAAGTAGTTTTTAATAAGAAAACCCCTTTCATGTAATGGAATATGGGGCATTCATTGTCCAGCCTGCCACTTCGTCCCTGAATTTACCAGCAAAGGGGCAGGCTGTACAATGAATCCCACATATTCCATTACTTAAGGGATTTTCTGATCAAAACCTACTTGCCCCCTATCCGACCATGGGTCAAAGGTATTGTTAAGAGGACTTGCCAAACTGTTTGGGTTCAGCAATGTTCTCCGAACCTGAACGTTTGGCAATTGACTCCTGGTGTCTGGAGAAGTTGAATGTGGCCAGCCTATGGCTGTATCCATTTTTTCCAGGAATCCATAGTAAAGCTTTAAACTTCCTCAGACACCGGGATACATATGCCAAGCGTTCAGGTACGGAGAACGTTGTCGAACCCGAAAAATTCAGCAAATCTGCTCAACACTAGTCAAAAGGTAAGAGCAAGCCCTGGGAGTACTATATTTTTATTACCATTCGTAGATAACCTAGTTTATTGTTAATAAATGGAAACTGAGTAAGAGACAGAGTCATTTCATATCATTAATAGCAATTTAGTATAACACTGCAAGTATCTAACAATTTAAAATCCCAAATTCACTAGTACAGTATATATCACTTCAGTCCATGTCTCCCTTTAAACAGATGTTAAACAACCAGCACTGGTGGCTCCATTTCTCTTTATCCTCAGAGAACAGACACAACATTGTCTTTATCTATGCAGAGGATGCCATTCCGCTTATATATGGTTGCATTTATCTTCTTCTTCTGTCCCTTCCTCCTCTGCCTCCTTGCTTTCTCTGTCAAATCTCCTTACTGGATTTACTCACATTGTCAGATAAAGATACGAAATGGTCACTTTGTTGAGTCCTCTTTACAAGTAGCAAGTTGGAACATGGCAGTCTCAGATTCAATGCTCAATAAATATAGTGTGGGACATGGGGGGGTAGGGATTTAGTTAGGACTGGTGTACAGATACACTGGTCTTGGTACCCCCCCCCTATAAGTATACCGTCATATTATGTTTAATATACAGTATTTTCCTGCGTATAAGACTACTTTTTAACCCAGGAAAATCTCAAAAGTCAGGGGTCGCCTTATATGCCAGGTGTCATCTTATAGAGCGGGTGCTTCAGAATCAGACTTGAAAATCTGTGGTCGCTGCATAGGAGCTCCCAAACGGCCGCATCTCCGCCATATTCGGCAACCGTATGAAAGGCAGAACAAGCTGCAGGCGTCCGGGGTAGTGCCCAGAAAAACACCCCCCTTTACCTGTCTGGCCCGTCTTAGTATCCTACCGGTATTACTGTACCTCCTTCTCTGCCTCTCAGATCTGGCTGCTCTTTGGTGTGCATTGGAAGAGGGGTAGTTTTATAGGGCCAGTTTATCCCAAACTCTACATTTTAGGTAGAGAAATGTTGGAAGTCGTCTTTTACACCCAGTTGTCTTATATGCCGGAAAATACGGTAAATGTAGCATAGATCAACATTAGCTATATGGCAGCTCATGGGGAAAAAGTTATTTGCAAATGTGCAGAAATTTCCAATCATGTTTTAAATGTTAACGTTATTTGTGGTTTAAGTGGTTTGTGACCCTTTCTCCATATTAAAACCCACGTCTAATAACGCCAATCCCACCAGTATATTGCATGTTAAACACACTTCACGAAGGATCATGTCTTATCTTTAAAAAATCTTGTAAAACTCAGACACCCTTAATCTTCTGTAGGATTTTCTAGACTTCTGGCTTCTGGTGCACTTTTGACCCTTTCCCATATGCCCCCCTTGGAATCCTCAGGGTTGATAGCACATGTTTAGGAACCTACTATGGTATTAATAATAGTAAAGTCACCCATACATGTTTTGTGGTTTGCCAATGATCTAGTGTGTGTATAGGCACCTCCAGCGAGTAAGCTGCATTGTATTATTTTGACAATACAATTGTTTAGTTACCAATGGGGACGTCACTATAAGCATCTTTGGTTTTATGGGAACATTATTATTTAGTTGCTTTTAAAATGATGAGACTCAAAACATCACAGTAAGATGACCCTGAAGATCATCACCAAGACTACTGGAGGGCTAAAATGGAAGTACACAGTTTATACTGGTGCAACACATCCCCTAAGTATCTAGGATGTAACTGGACAACTGTTCTCATCAGAGAGGGAACTGGATCCTGTAAGGGACTAGTGGGAATACTGTGACTAGATGTGTGATGTGCTGTGACTACATGTGGTACCTCTGCTAGACACATTATAGCAACAAAGAAGATGTCATTAGAGGAAGGGACCTATGTCTATCACTGTTAAAGGGCTATTCCCAAATCAACTACCAGAGTTAAGCTTGTAGAACTCATAAAGTTTATTTTTTTTTTTTGCAAATACATTTATTTAGCAAACTTGCCTCCTTCCTCTGATATGCAGCTTTTATGCTTGCATTGTTGATAGATCGCTGACTAGTTTACCAACCACCACTCTGCTCTAAAGTAGGGGTCTGAATAGTGTATATTTAAACCAGGCAAAAAATGTACACCTGTTTTAGAGCCAGGCCCCATATTGTACTGTATGTACTGTTAAATATATATAAGTATGTATATACCAGCTAGACCACTGCTTTTAGAGCACAGTGGTAGTCGGTAACCTAGACAATGAGCTTTCAACAATGGGAGAGTAAGAGCAGCATATAAGGAAAAGAAGGCAAGCTTGCAAAATAAATGCAATAGCAAAAATTTGTAACCCGACGAATCTTACAAGTTTAACTATGTTAGTTGGGATGGGAAAACCCCTTTTATGGGAGGTCTATAGCTATTACTCAAGCCAAAAAGACAGAAATGGCTGCACATCGCACCCATGGCTGACACGAAAGCTTATTTAGCTACATTTAAAACCAACATCAGAAGTTAGTATATAATTTGGCCAAACCATATTGCCTCATGTACCACGTGCAGGTCTTCTATAGCTATTACTGTTATGAAGCCCTATGACTGTCGCTGTAGCTGTTACTTATGTGGGGGTACATAGCTGTCACTGTTATAGGAAGTGTAAAAATGTCAATGTTATGGGGTTGATTGCTGCTGCCACCATCATAGGGAATGGCTGTGGCTATTAATATTATGGTCATAGCAGTCATTTTCATGGGGAAGTTCGTAAACACTGTCTGTAATCGGAGGTCTACACGTTAGTTAAAGGAGAAGTCTGACCATTTTCAAAATCAGGCAGCCAGCAGGGGGGAATTTGATCAGGAGTACTAACTTGCCATGTACCTGCAGTGTGCAGTGGGAACGGCCTTGGGATCTCCAGCGCTGACACGTTACAACCTGACTAATGGACTGGCCGCTCAGCCAGTCAGTGACTGGGGCAGGATGCCACTGATTGGCTGAGCGGCCAGTCCATCAGCTGGGAGAGGCATTTTCCCCAAGTTGTGACGTCATCACTTCAGGCGGGGGTCCCAAGCCTGGATCTGCCGTTCACTGCGGGCACAGGGAGAGGTAAGTTCTTACTCCTGATCACATCTTCCCCCCGCCCCTACTGGATTTAAAAAATGACCAGACTTCCCCTTTAAAATAAAATTATTTATTACAATTATCATGTCACATTTGAAGCAACTCAGCAATACTTTTTTCCCTCTCTTTATTTGCTAAATCAATTAAATTGCACTAGAAAATAATAATAGTCAGGAGAAAAGCGATCCGTGAAATGTGTCATCCTGAAGAAGATATACATGTATATTATAAATATATAAAGCTTATAATACAATTTCCTTGCATAATGAACGCTCGAACGGAGCGGTGATGATTAAATATACGGTGTAAAAAGGACGAATGGTTTCGTGCATCCTAAGTGCAGTGAGCAATACCCCGAACCATCCAGCGATCTGACTTGGCACAACATTTGTTAATTAGTGACATCTTACACTTTTATAATTTCCCAATTTAAAATGCATGTATAATTCCTTCATGGCAGTAAATCTATGTTGCTTTGCCAGTAATGTGTTTTGCACCAGAAATCTCAAAACTCCCTGGCATATGTGCTTCATAATATGTCTTTCTAATTAATTGCTAGTCGAAAATGCTAACAGCAAAACAGGAGACCTATTTCTTCCACCAGAAAAGAGAGGGAAGAAGTAATGGCAGATGCCAATATGCCGCGTTCCCCGAAGGTTCTCAATAGCTCCCACAGCTGTGATCCTCTAGGCAAAGCAGGCTAAGAAACTTTACTAGATTGCGACGTATTTCAGTCTATTCGTTCTCTGAATAAATTCATTTTAAAGATGGGTGTTTTCTTTCGTGGTCTGGAATAAACATCTGTGAGTGTGTCGCTGCAATAAGGAGTCACCTTGAGAATGAAATGACTGGTCTTTGTAGTTTCTGCCCTGGAATGCAGCATCGTATTGATTTGTATTGTAATCACAAACAGACAGAACCGCTCAGGAAGTTGGGCACACGCTGAAACTATTTTTACAGCTGACCTATGTTTACATGCTTGCTTTATAGAGTCCTTTGTGTCATCCAATGCTTTCCCTAATGCACAGGTACAAATGCTGAAGAAACCAGACATCAATCAACTAACAAAGGGAAAAAGAAAATAGTTTTTAAGGCCTTAAAAGAAAGGGTTTGTTCAATATTTTTGATAACTCTCATGTTTTTTTTCCTCAAGGCTTCATTGATATTTACAAATAAATTTACAAAAATATTTACAAAAAATTGTCACATAGAGGGAAAATAATGGGATGGCGATTTTATCGCTAATTCACAGGGAACCGATCACTTGCACAGTGGGATATTTCATTTATTTTGTTATTTTTTTCCCCAGTTCTTCTATAGAATCAACATTCTTTGCACAGTGTCACTATCTAATTTCCCATTAAACACATTTCATGGGAAGTCAATTTACCAATCGGTATAGGTGATAGTTGTAACTAGAGACCATAGACCATATTTAATGACAAATAGCAATTCAGGAGCTCACTTTTACAAGATTTTACAAAGGGGCAGAGGGGCTCATGAGCTTTAAAGTGGTTGTCCAGCAAAAATCTTTTTCTTTTAAATCAACTGGTGTCGGCAAGTTATATAGATTTGTAATTTACTTCTATTAAAAAACCTTAAGTCTTCCCATACTTATTAGCTACTATATGTCCTGCAGAAAATGTTGTTTCCAGTCTGACACAGAGCTCTCTGCTGCCATCTCTGGCCGAGACAGTAACTGTCCAGAGCAGGAAAGGTTTTCTATGGGGATTCATAGAAAACCAAGACAGAGTTCCTGTCTCCACCAGAGA
Source organism: Dendropsophus ebraccatus (assembly GCF_027789765.1). Classification (NCBI taxonomy): domain Eukaryota; kingdom Metazoa; phylum Chordata; class Amphibia; order Anura; family Hylidae; genus Dendropsophus; species Dendropsophus ebraccatus. The sequence continues at coordinate 40,110,481 of NC_091462.1, read as the reverse complement.
TGTCAGCAGAGAGCACTGTGTCAGATTTAAAAGAAAACAACATTTCCTGCAGGACATATAGTAGCTTATAAGTATGGAAAGACTTAAGATTTTTTAAAAGAAGTACATTACAAATCTATATAATTTTCTGATACCTTTTGATTTGAAAGAAAAAAGATTTTCACTGGATAACCCCTTTAAGTTAAGGCCTATTACACAACCAGGCCCAAACAGGCAGATATTGTACTATGTAATAGGGTCAGCAATCACTTGGCGCTAGTTTGCCCGTTGATCACTCGCTTCTTACGTGACAGAAACCTGCCTTCCGTCACACCTGTAATAAAATATGTACATCAAATAACTTATGTACACTTGTGGTGCTATCCCTGACCATGTGATAATTGAGCTGTGTAATATGATCTGTAAATGTGCACCGATCTAGGCATTCTTTTACAATGCAGCTCGGCGCATCTAATATGGTCCTTATGCCTCTATAGTGGAGAATTTGTATAACATCTAATCGGTGTTGGCTCCTAAATTAAGTGAAAGTCAAAATTTGATTATATTTCCTTTTTCCTTTATGACTAATATAAACTATTGGTTCTCAAATAATTGAGTGCAGCCAAATGGGATGGAAACTCCCATTGACTTAAATGGGGTTGTTCAGGTTTATAACATTGTTGTCCTATCCACAGGACTGGCCTTCAATGTCTAATTGGCTGGGTGCTGACACCTGGCAACCCCAACAAATGTAGCTGTTTGGGGGGCAGCTCTGCCAATACCCATACACAAAGTACTAAAAGCCCCATGCCTTCTGCTGTATAGTGATGGTGCAGATTGCTGCAGCTCAGCTGTTCCCCAATTCAGGGCCGAGCTGCAGTAACATACTCCACCACTACACACAACTACTAGATGGAGCAAAGTTTCTAGCCTCCCCCCGGCCCCTTTTTTTGATCGGGTACCAAAGCAGCGTCTTCTATGAATAGCTGAATGTGGTGCTACTGGGTGCTACTACCTCAATGATCAGACTTTGATGACCTATCCTGTAAATAAGCAGTCAATGTTATAAACCTGGAAAATCCCTTTAAGCCATTATTGAAGTCAAAAATAGAAAGTGATCTTGAGAATTTCATTACAGGCACTGAAGAGCCTTTTATTTAAGTAATGTTATTTTTTTTTTTTTAAAACGAGGACCTTACAAATAATTGAAAATACTTCTAAAATGTTCTAAAAATATGAGCTCAACAGGAGCTTAGTCTAATGGAAAAATTGAAATATTTATATATGTGGCCAATGAGAATGTAACATAAAATAGCAAGTGGGCATTTTAATTTACATCTGGTTGTTAGGTTATGTTCATGCAAATAGTTTCTGAAGTGTATTTTGAGGTGTAAACATCAATTTTACACCTTAAGAAAATGTCAATTTTATGTTACTTTTTCCACCATTAAAGGACAACTCCGGCGAAATTTTTTTTTTGGCTTATTTAACACACATTACAAAGTTATATAACTTTGTAATGTGGTTAAATACCCGGTCTGGCCCCCTTCCCCCACTTTCCGACCCCCGACCCCCCACCCCCGAAGTTAAAGAATGTATACATTACCTATTACGGTCGTCACGGTCCTCTTCTCTGGTGTCGGGTGACGTCAGAGCTGGGGGGAGGTCCGGGTCTTCTTCCTCTTCGGCGTCTTCATTGAGAGTGAATGGGAGAGAAAAGGCTGCTGGTGCACATGCGCACCAGCAGCCTTTTCATTGGCTGGAGCGCATCACATGGCTTCCAGCTTGCTCAGCCCTGATTGGCTGAGCTTGCTGGAAGCCATGTGATGCGCTCCGGCCAATGAAAAGGCTGCCGGTGCGCAAGCGCACTGGCAGCCTTTTCTCTCTCATGGACCCGGAAGCAAGAGACATCGCTGGACGGCGGACGCAGGTGACGGTGAGGCGGACGGCGGGCGAATGGAGTGGCGATTGTCACCGGAGGGATGGTGAGTATGGTGTCTGTGTGTCTGTGTTTTTTTTTTTTTGGGGGGGGTCCCGCCGGAGTTGTCCTTTAATAAAAACACCTGACAGGCCACAATTATACCATAATAAGGAATTTGTTGTTGTGTTTTTGTCACCGTATTGCTTCAAAACACTTGAAAATTGCAAGCAGAGGCCATTTGCATTAAATACCCAGAAAAAACCTGAACAAAAGCTAAAAATTACTAAGTAAAGTGCTCTAAAGAACAAAAATGTGCATAAAACTAGAATAACAGCATAATAAATAGCAGAAAATGTAAAGTCTCAAAATATGCACCAAATCCACTGGGTGAATATAGCCTCTATGTCCCATACATCTGAACAAGTTTGTTTTTGTGGCATGCACATGGATTTCTGCAATCACCATTCAGATTAATGAGGCAGTCTCAAAAATTCTAGCAAAAAATCTACCACAGATCACTATCCCTTAATGCCCACCACAGACTTCACCAAGTTGCAGAGATGTGTATGTGGAAGCTTTTTTGAGACCCAATATGTCTGTAGGTTTCTGCGCATCTCTGTGTGGTTCTTCTATACGACACCAATTGTGGAAATATCCTGTCTAAGGGCCCTATTATGGCCAGTTCACATGGAGTAAAACTGGCGGACTCCCTGTCGCGGAATACCCCCAGCCTCTGTGTCATGCGGGCAGTCTATGGGAGGGATTGCGCACCTCCTTTCTCCACGCCTCTGTGCTTGGAAGAAATGACATGTCAATTCTTCTGCGCAGAGAGAGGAGGCACGAGCCTTTCCATAGACTGCCCGCATGACAGGAAGTTTGGCGGGATTTCTCCGCCACTGAATTCTGCCAATTTTACTCCATGTGAACTGACCCTTACACAGTATGATTATCATGGGGAAAATCATTATATTGTTTAAATTTAAATCGCCCTGTGTAATTGCAGACAGCGATTGAAAAATAGTTTGTGTGTCGTTGATCGTTGGATTAGCTCTGACCCTAAAATCCTTGTTAATTGTTCTTTAACCGTTCAGTGTAATTCCACATCATTCCTTCTTTTGCTGGTATCAGATGGAGTAAACGATCGTAGTAAAAATCGTTGTAACGATCATAACTAACGTCTATCGTTCCGCGTAATATGGTGAACGATTTTAGGTTAATGGTTAGTTTTCCTCAATGATACAATATTAAATACACATGCCGTGGTATCTGTTTTGTCAAATGCCTATGGAAAATCATAAAGCTCATGGATGTATATGGAGGAGGACCAGATCACTAGTATACATTAGTAAAAAAAAAAAATATATAACTTTAGTGATCATACATTGGGGCCAAGTAACTTAAAGTTCCAATTTCATATACACACACACAATAGAGCCCCATGAAAGCCTCTGGCACCACACTTCTTCTCTGCACTATTTAGTGGTTGTCTGGAACTGTAAAACAGTGGTGAACACGAGACGTTATATAAGATCATTGTGAATGAATTCATTTGTAATATTAAAGCTTGTGTGTAAACATTTAGTGGTGTAACAAGGGGCTTGCGAATTGCTGTGAATAATTAAAGGGGATGTTTACAAACAGACTAACAATTAATGATCAAAGGATTCAGTGATAACAACTGGATCAAAGTAATGAGGAAGAACATCAATTAGGTGTTAGTTTGCCTTTGAGTTTACAACTAGCTGTGCTCTATGGCTACCTAGATAATTGACCTCATAATAAACTGTTGTTTTTTGTTTACAAATTTCCCAAAATTTGTTCCATATTCTCCCGTACAGTAAAAGCATATAGACCGTATAATGAAAGCACCCACCAACAATAAATCAACACAGAGCAGAAATTTAAGGAGAAACACAGAAAGCTATAAAAGAAATGTTCTAGTGAGTGTGACAGATGTGACTTCCTACAAACATATCTGTAAGAACTCACACACACACACAGTGCATAATAAATGGAAGGTTTGATCCTGCAGAGAAATGTGCGACATTCCGCCTGACAATATTTTCGGAAACAGGAAAAATGAGAAAGGAATGTAAATAGTGACAGGTGAATGTTCTATAAATAAGGCACCTTTACGACGAGTGTGACAAAACACAGTCTGCACCAATCATTATTGTTATGTTGTGATGTGCGGCTTTGGATAGTGTAACATTCTGCTTATGAGATTTGATGACATGTACTGTGTAAATAGAAGAAAGTGCAGAAATGTTATAGGGTTTAGCCAAGTAGAGCCAGGTGCATAGATGTAAATAGATGGTCGCACACGGATTCCGAACAGGTCTGTATTATGGAACCAACACCGTCATGTGCATGAAGCACCAATATGGTTTCAGACAAATAGGATGTGGCAACATTTTATTGTCTACTGAACCAACCTTAGATCACTATGTGGCCATAATATGTTGTTTAAAGCGACTCTGTACCCACAATGTGATCCCTCCAAACCGTGTGTACCTTCAGATAGCTGCTTTCATTTCAAGATCTGTCCTGGGGTCCGTTCGGCAGGTGATGCAGTTATTGTCCTAAAAAAAAAAACGTTTAAACTGGCAGCCCTGAGTTAAACTGCCGTGGCTTAGAATATCTGTGCCCTAATTTTGCACCACCCCTCCGTCCCTCCTCCCCGCCCTCTTCATCATTAGGAATGCTCCAGGCAGATTTTCTACTATTCATCAGCTGTGTCAGCACGGCACATGGGCTGGGTTGTTAAGGCACCTGTGCAATGTTCAGATAGGAGAAAATGTTCTAGGGGCATTCCTAATGATGAAGAGGGTGGGGAGGAGGGACGGAGGGGTGGTGCAAAGTTAGGGCACAGATATTGTAAGCCACGGCTGTTGGGCACAGGGTTGCCAGCTTAAAAGTTGTTTTTTAGGGCAATAACTGCATCACCTGCCGAATATCCTGCCCCCAGGATAAATCTTGGATTAAAAGCAACTATCTAAAGGTACAAGTGGTTGGGGGGGACAGATTGTGGGTACAGAGTTGCAACCATAGGGAATAGGTTATGCTAACTGTAGTAAATGGGAATATTTCTGATAGTGCTCTTCCCTGCATGCTGCTTCTAAGAGTTAACAGGGAAGAACCTTCAACAAGAAGGCTGACTGAAGCTGCATCTTATAGGGATACAGTGATCATCTATATTGTGAGCTACGGAACAGAAGTACAGAGTAAGGAGTGTATTTCGTGGTCCCTGTAAATTAGCACCAATCTCATAGACGGCTCGAGCGTAGAGTAGAATGGGTTGTGGGACCTTTTGCAGGTTACAGCTATCAACTACACATCAACCACACATCAACACAGCTATCAACCACACATCTCCTATTACATGGGGAGATGTGCTGCTGACATGCTACATGTGCTACTTGTTCATTGGCTGATCTGTGGCCCTATTACAAAGGATGTTGTTGACCCGTTCCCTCAATATTCTCTCCATGTCTCTCCTTAGTGCTGAGACTCTTACCCCTCTGTCTTAGCAAAGCCAGAGGTATCATAGGATATGTAGTCTTTATTAGAAGAACCACATCAGAGGGGAGGAAGTATTTTACAGTGGTAGACAATTCATAAATGGCACAAAAGCTAAAACAGGCATACACAAGAGCCTCCACATACTCCGGAGGGCGAGAAATCCTCATCAGAAGCTGTGCACGCGCTCACCAGAGATGAGTCCGATGCCCATAGAGAATGACTCCTCCAGTTATTCTCTATGGGCGTCGGACTCATCTTGAGTGAGCGCGCACACTGCTTCCGAAAGGGATTTCGCGGTGGCGGGTCGGGGTCCGGGACCGGGACTTCGAGAGGGGGATAAGTGTAAGGGGCTCCACGAGGGGTCGGGCAGGGTTCACCCCAGCAGCCGGGGTGACAGGTCCCCTTTAAGAAAGAAACATGACAAGATGGGCAGTACATTGGCTCAGTGGTTATTCCTGCAGCCTTGCAGCATTGGGGTCCTGGGTTCACATCCCACCAAGAGCAACATCTGTAAAGAGTTTGTATGTTCTTTCTTTGTTTGTGTGGGTTTCATCCCAAAGCAACAAATAGGTGAGTTTGGATTGTACCATAGGACCACAATTGACAAACTATGTAAAGCTAAAGCATTACTATTATAAATGATTAGTTAAAACAAAGGGTTCTTAACATGTTGCTTACACAATGTGGTGGAAAAGACTGGTAAGACTGTCCATAAAAAAGTTGGCAAAAGTTACTTTTTATTCAACATCTTTTTAAATAATTGTAAAATAATTGTCAAAAACACTTTTAAAAACTCACAAGGACCTCATTCTTTTACCAACAATATTTTGTGTACAGTATATTTTACTTTATGACTTTTTCTTCTTTTAGATTTACTTACTTTTTCTCATGGCTCATTGTTTCCTGCAATACCACATCCACCAACTATATATATGTGAGGGTGTCTCACAAGAGGATCCAGCAGTAGAGTATATAAAATTGGAGTTCAGATCTACACAATGTTCTGTGACAATTTAATATAACTTGTTCTTATAATAGTAATGTGGTCAAGGTCAAACTCCATGTAATAGAGCTTGTTGACCCTCATTTATGATGGCAGACACCACTGATTATTATAGACATAACTGATGTCACAGGTTATATTACAAGTAATAGACTTATAATGGCAAGCTGAGAAGAGAAAAAGCTGTGCAGAGAAAGATGCAAGCAAACAATATATAGTATATGGATATGAATTTTTCTATGGATGTAATTCTCCACCATACCAACCGCACATAGCCTGCCCCCTATCTACATACAAGATCTACCCCTATGATCCTGACATGAGATGTAACCTTACTTTTACCAAATTATATATATAGATAGATAGATAGATAGATATAAAATAATATATAAATGCAAAACATAATAATTAAAAATTATATATATATATATATATATATATACTACCGTTCAAAAGTTTGGGGTCACATTGAAATGTCCTTATTTTTGAAGGAAAAGCACTGTACTTTTCAATGAAGATAACTTTAAACTAGTCCTAACTTTAAACAAATACACTCTATACATTGCTAATGTGGTAAATGACTATTCTAGCTGCAAATGTCTGGTTTTTGGTGCAATATCTACATAGGTGTATAGAGGCCCATTTCCAGCAACTATCACTCCAGTGTTCTAATGGTACAATGTGTTTGCTCATTGGCTCAGAAGGCTAATTGATGATTAGAAAACCCTTGTGCAATCATGTTCACACATCTGAAAACAGTCTAGCTCGTTACAGAAGCTACAAAACTGACCTTCCTTTGAGCAGATTGTGTTTCTGGAGCATCACATTTGTGGGGTCAATTAAACGCTCAAAATGGCCAGAAAAAGAGAACTTTCATCTGAAACTCAACAGTCTATCAGTCTAGTCTTGTTCTTAGAAATGAAGGCTATTCCATGCGAGAAATTGCTAAGAAATTGAAGATTTCCTACAACAGTGTATCCTAATTCCTTCAGAGGACAGCACAAACAGGCTCTAACCAGAGTAGATAAAGAAGTGGGAGGCTGAGTTGCACAACTAAGCAAGAGGACAGGCACATTAGAGTCTCTAGTTTGAGAAACAGACGCCTCACAGGTCCCCAACTGGCATCTTCATTAGATAGTACCCGCAAAACACCGGATGTTCACCTACAGTGAAGAGGCGGCTGTGGGATTTTGGGCTTCAGGGCAGAGTGGCAAAGAAAAAGCCATATCTGAGACTGGCCAATAAAAGAAAAAGATTAAGATGGGCAAAAGAACACAGACATTGGACAGAGGAAGACTGGAAAAAAGTGTTGTGGACAGATGAATCCAAGTTTGAGGTGTTTGGATCACAAAGAAGAACGTTTGTGAGACGCAGAACAAATGAAAAGATGCTGGAAGAATGCCTGACGCCATCTGTTAAGCATGGTGGAGGTAATGTGATGGTCTGGGGTTGCTTTGGTGCTGGTAAGGTGGGAGATTTGTACAGGGTAAAAGGGATTCTGAATAAGGAAGGCTATCACTCAATTTTGCAACGCCATGCCATACCCAGTGGACAGCGCTTGATTGGAGCCAATTTCATCCTACAACAGGACAATGACCCTAAACACACCTCTAAATTGTGCAAGAACTATTTACAGCAGAAGCAGGCAGCTGCTATTCTATCGGTAATGGAGTGGCCAGCGCAGTCACCAGATCTGAACCCCATTGAGCTGTTGTGGGAGCAGCTTGACCGTATGGTACGCCAGAAGTGCCCATCCAACCAATCCAACTTGTGGGAGCCGCTTCTAGAAGCGTGGGGTGCAATTTCTCCAGCTTACCTCAACAGATTAATAGCTAGAATGCCAAAGGTGTGCAATGCTGGAATTGCAGCAAAAGGAGGATTCTTTGACGAAAGCAAAGTTTGATGTAAAAACAATGTTATTTCAAATACAAATCATTATTTCTAACCTTGTCAATGTCTTGACTCTATTTTCTATTCATTTCACAACGTATGGTGGTGAATAAGTGTGACTTTTCATGGAAAACACTAAATTGTTTGGGTGACCCCAAACTTTTGAACGGTAGTGTGTATATATATATATATATATATATATATATATATTATTCTTCCCACCAACATAAAACTTATAGCAATAAAACAGGCAACAATTCTGTAAAAAAAAAATAATCAGATAGGTCTTTAGAAAAGATCCTGCAATGTTTATGGGAACTAGCAGATACAGTAGTTGAAGCTGTCAGCAGCCATCAGCTCAGTATTCCCATATTAAACATTTCCCTTTTAAAACAAACAGCATTATGACACCCGTCATATAAATGTGGAGATACTGTATTGTCAACACCAGTTAAGGTCAAATCCATGCTTTCTTCTGTGGGAAATGAAAAGCTAACAACATACCATGAAGCAATATATAAACGCTGGTGTTTCTGGTGTGGGAAAGCACATAGTGAATGAAATTCATGGTCCTCACTATGTGGGTTATGTAATGGATTTTTTAGGTCTGTTGTATTATGCATTGCATTCAAGTCTTGTAATGTTTACATAATTCCTGATAGGAAGTTGTACTGGAGCGGTAAGCACAATGATATACAGTACTTCCATTTTAGTGTGCAGCAATCTTCATTGGAGCGGGGACCATTTGAATAAAAATGTCTCGGAGAGGAATACAAACCTACCTCCCCTTTGTTCTCATTAAAAAAAAGTATTTATGGGTGGGGGTCCTCAAATTCGGAACCTCCAATCATAAAGTCACAGGTTATACTAGCCCTATACCATAACCTTATACAATGGAGCCCCTTTAATATTGCCACACAGAACGCATGTAAAAGTACATGAAAAATTGTAGGGTTGGATAAGTTTATTGGAAAACTAGCGCAGTGACCGTGAGACTGTGGTGTGAGATCTACCAGGAAAATGGAAAGGGATATTTGGTAAATGGAAGACAAATTTGGGGAGGAGAAAGGAAAGAGATGTTCAGAATTGTTTAGGAGTAAAACTAACTGTACAGGAACAATTGTTTGACCAGTGAAAATGCATGTTTCATTAGCCTAAGTGTCCTTGATTATTTAAATGAGGTGAGGAGGATAAGCCACTGTCGGATGCCTCTTAGGTTAGGTTCACACTATGTAAAACTGAGGTCCTTCTCTCATAATAATGGCCGCCATTGCACACATAGGGGGAGATTTATCAAACATGGTGTAAAGTGAAAGTGGCTCAGTTGCCCCTAGCAACCAATCAGATTCCACCTTTCATTTTCCAGAGAGTCTGTGAGGAATAAAAGTTGGAATCTGATTGGTTGCTAGGGGCAACTGAGCCAGTTTCACTTTACACCAGTTTGATAAATCTTCCCAATAGCGTCCACTATTTTGAAATCATGGATGTTATTTGCACGATAATGGCCGTTGTTATGAAAGACCATCGTCACCTAGCCTTACAGTGGTATATGGCCTTCAGGAACTAAGAAATACTCATAAAGAAATCCAACACACTTATCCCTCTATCTGCCATAGAGAAAAAGGAACATTGTGAGGGTTCCATGCATATAAGACCATTGGTAGGGGGTATGTCCCAAAAGACCTTCACATGAACTCTCTGGTGCATTCTTTTTTAACAATGTAACTGATACATACACATAATGGTGATGAAATGGTTTTCATGAACAAATGGACATTTCTTTTCTACATCTATATAGTAAACACAGGCAAAATATAAAAAAAACTAAAATGGTAATGAATATATTATATGCTAGATTTCACGTTCACTGACTGTATAGCCAACACTAAGAAACGTGTGTTTAGCTTTACTTATATTGTATACAGAGCTTTTTTTTTTTTTTTTTATCTAACTTCTAATTGTTTAGGTGTGGGAATAACCATATGTTTTCCATATGTGTTGTGCAAAAAAATAGATTTCATTCCTATAGGGCTCACAGATCATCTCAGGTCAAATGAGGATATTTTGTTCATTTGCACATGATATTAGCTATCTAACATGATATTTACAGAGCATGGATAGGCTATGCTCCCACCATGAAAATGACTGCTGTTTTTATTGGACGGCTGGCATAAAACATCAAATAACAATCATTATTATATGAATAATAGCCATTGGTTTAAAATGAAGGCCCTTATTTGCCATATAATGATGCCCTGCCACTAAAAATGGCCATTATTTTGACGGTGTATGAACAAAGCTATATACTTTTTTTTTATATAAATTGTTTTCAATGGTTTAACCTCCCTACATGTTCCCATTAAAGGAGAAATATGGTGTCAGACATTTTTTTAAAAAAGAGTCGGGGAGAAGGTGGGGAAACATAACAACATGCGACAGCGGACCACTACGCCGGAGCCAGGGAGGAGGTGGCTAAATATAACAACATGCACCTACCTCCCCGGCTTTGGCACAGGGGCTTTTTTGAAAAAGAAATGTCCAATGCCTGACTTCTCCTTTAAGGCTATGTTTGCACACTGTAAAATATGCAAAAATATGGCAATAATTTTGAAATTAAAATACGGCTGTATTTTCCATCTAATTATGCACTCCAGTGAAGTCAACGGGAAATTTGCCGGCAGTGCATATACAGTACAGAATGACGTCCATATATCATTACGACCATCCAAATAATGAACTTGTTCATTATTTACCACCTGCGTTTGCAAAACATAGCCTTTTTTTTCATCTGTTCACACATTGTTTTATTTTTACTCAAAATGTGCCTAAAAGTAATCTGTATTAATTTTTAAAGTAAAGTTTTATTGGGGGGTTGGTAATAATTGGAAAACAAATGGCTTCTTATTTGCCTGAGCTGTAGAGAGCATTAGCTATTTTTTCCCAGAAACACTACCACTCTTGTCTCCAGTTTGGGTGTGGGTTTTGCAGCCAAGTTCTATTAAAGTGAATGGCGCTGAATTGTAATACCGCACACAACCTGATGACAGGGGTTTCACTGTTTTTGCAAGAAAGCAGCTGTGCTCTTTTTTTCTTTAAAAGTGGCCCAGGTCCAATATATACCAGAATAGTGTTAATGTACCATACTAGTGCTAATTAAATTTTTTATTATTTTGTAAGTATCACATAAGCAAGGCACAGTCTGAGAATATCTTCATACAGGTCTAAAATGCTGCAGATTTGTTGCAGATTTTTCTAATTAACTTCAATAAAGAAATCAAGCAGTCTGTGTGAATGTGCATCCTCTCAGGCATCCCATGTAATATTCCGGGACTATAGAAATCTAGGACAATAAGCAAAACATTTAAAACCGCCCTCTGACTCCATTGTTTAATGCTTCCTCTTATAGTCCCGCTCGCTCCAACAATCTACTGATTGTCATCCATCTGTTCAAAATTATTGAGAAAGGAAATAATTAACTAACACTATGGCCCAGCAACTACTGATAGTGTCAGCAGTCCTGAGAGCTCAATATTTCCAGCCAAGAAAACATGGAGGGAAATTGAATAAAGCTGCAAAAAAGTCCTTTCCGGCTGCTATGGGTCTTGTTTGTTTAGTAAATTGTACAAAGGGGCTTCCTTGGGACCCCACAGACTTATAGATACTTATAGATGAAACGTAACAGCTCAGGCCATCCAGAAAAGAGACAGCCAAAATGTTTCCATCTTGGCTATCTACAAGTTTCTCTCCAACCCAACCAAATGTTCTTCCTTTTTAAATAACTGTGAATGTTTTATGGGAATTGTAGTTTTGCAACAGTTAGAAGGTCAAAGGTTCCCCATCCTTGGTCTAGACGATCCATCTAGGAGATACTAACTGTTCATTATTGTAAAAATACCAATATTCATAATATTCCAGAATAATTAACCAAATTAAATGTTATAATGGGATTTGAATGAAAAAAGTAATATATAAAATATTTTGCTTACTTTTGCTTCTTTAGCCTTGATGGCGGGTTTAATTAGCTTTATTTTCCCTCTATATTCTTTTCTACTCTGTCTGATGGATTTATCTTTCTCTGAGCAACAGCTAAATGGTAGAAAATTTCTAGTGAAGTATAAATAAAAAGTTTTTACATTCAGGAAACTAATCAACCACAAACCAATAAATCCCACAGCCTTTTAGGATAGTAAGTTTGTGGGTGCCATTGTAGGAAGCAAAGCTAGTCATTTAAAAAGTTGGATATTCTATGTTTTTAAAAGTTGTAAGCAATATACAGTAATATCATAAGGGCAATCCTGCTTGGATTGCCCTTATGATATTACTGTATATTGCTGCTAAAGGAAGAAAAAAAAAGGGACCGGCAAACAAGTTAAAGGTCACCGGTCTCTGGATTGGGACAACAAACAACAGGTCAGCTGGTCTTCCTGAGATGGAGATGAAGATCCACAGTTCAGAATTGTAAGAGGTACTTAGAAATGAATGTATTACAGCATGTGATACAGTCAAAAAAGAGGTTTCGAAGATGAGTATTATGCCACATTCAGGGAATAAAGTTAGCACATGCTCTATAGTATAATACATGTGCAGCTATATGTCCACTCTGACTGCAAAGCAAAAGGAGGCAAACAAATTGCATGCAACAGTGCTAGGCCTTATTAATATGCTTGTTATGTTATTCTCTGCCTTGTAGTCATGGTAAGACCAATATATCTACAGTTGAAAGGATTAGAAAAACATGGCAGCTTTCTTTCATAAGCTCTTTTCTCTATTGATTGGAGCCGAATTGCAAAACCACATACATCTAGAAGAGAGGGGTGGCACTGTTTTTGCTGTATGGACACCTTTAGGCTATGTTCACACTACGTATGAGTCCGGCCGTAGTTCGTACGCAGCCGTACATGTGCGGCTGAAAGTACGGCCGTGGGAAAAATAGACATGCGGCTGGATTGCGAACATGCGGGCGAACCGCGAACATACGCCCGTAGTACAGTTATGCTTCCCTAGCTTGTTTCGAAGCGATCTGAAGCAGGTCATTTACTTGGAAATCTTCGCCCAGCCCAATAAAACACACAGAACCTTTTGGATCTAAAAATCACATTCAATTTGGCTGAAATAAGTATTTCGTACGGGACCGCATGGAAATCCGCGGCCGTGAGTTGGAACATTTCCGTCCTCAAACAATGGTCTTGTTCATTTTTCACGGCGCCGTATACAATCCGTCCGTAAGCTCATACGTAGTGTGCATTGTGCGGGCGTATATCGTATAATTTCAAGTGAACGCATCAACCTCAAAACTACGTGCGTATATTCGCGGTTCGCACTACGACCGGTAAGATACGTAGTGTGAACATAGCCTAAGACTGTCTAGTCTCAGTTTAGACCAACTATTAGTGTATTAGGGGTATTCCGTTATCATTGTTATCTGTTGCAGTGTTTTCATACATTAAACTACAGGTATTGCCCTGTGGTGTCCTGTAGTGATGTCACTACTGATGACACGTCGCTTCAATAGGCCAAATGGTGGGGGACGATACAGGTGTATTTACAAGTTTATTTTAATATATCCATCATCATATACAATTAGAGATAAATGGCTGCTTATTCTATAGCTGGCTCTGAAATGCTCCCTCTTACAAATAAGTGTGTTTTCAGCCTATTGTGTCAGCCTCACATATATCATTGCGTGCTGAAATAACTCATCAATATCTCATAATCTTTGTGGTTCAAATTTTAGAAATCCTGTGTTGCAAAGACAACATAAATCACCCTGCTGTTGATGAAGAATGGCTTGAGCCCGGAAGCTTTGTGCTCAGGATGTAGGCTAAAGAAGCAGCATCTGTGGTTAGCCTTCATCTACTAGACGTATATACTTTTTGTTGACTGTACATATATCTGTTTCCTCCATAAGGTGTTGTTTAATGTTTATCCCGAGTTACCGTGAGTACTCTATACATCGGGTATTGTTCTTATATTTCATTACTCTATTTTAGCTCTTCATTGCCCAGTATTTCTTGCACGCTCTTAATTACCATTTGGGTCAAAATGGACCAGAGTAATCTTACTTTGCAATTCCATTAAAGGGGACACCCCATTAGTAAGGGCAGTTCATTACATACATCACTCTCATTCTCATCACTCTCACACTAATACAACATTCTCAGAGGGTTAGTTGTGGGTGACAGATGAGGTGACTGCTTGCATGTAAAGGTATAGTCATTTTGTACGTCGTTCAAAAAGTAAAACCCATGGTTGTAAGAAGGTGAAAAGGGCGACTACTGGTGTGTGACATGCAGTGCTGAGGCTGGGTCTCCGAGAGCTAGGCAGGGTCCCATTCCTCCTGCGTATTGTGTATTTTTATACATAGTGCCCATGGGGGGCTGGCCATTGCTATAGAACAGCGCTCCAGTCTCTGACAGTGAGGGGTGATTGCTATTTTCATTGTGCTAGAACCACTACCAGAGCAAGCAGTGATAGCAATCTTAGCTCCTTGTAAGGGTCTGCCACAATGGCTAGCCCCCCAGTACTGTATATAAGAATGTGGGAGGATCAGGACCATTCTCTGTATAGCGCTGTGTGGCAGTGCTTGATCAGAGCAGTGGCCTGCAGTTTCCAATACAACCATTGGTGGCAGTAGAGCAGCCCGTGTATCCCCTTACTGCTGCCACTCATTGGAAGTGGCAATATTTAAAGGGAACCTATCACCCCCCGTGTCGGGGAAGAGCCTCTTATTGCATGTGTTTATCAGTTTAAGTGCGGTTTAAAAAATTTGCTCATCTATTCTTACCTGTTAACGCTTCCCTGGTCTCCTTCTTCTGATGTCCCCGCAGCCACAAAAATCTCATTCAGCCAATCACTGATGGGACAGCGCCGCCACCAGTAATTAGCTTAGCGGACCGTCACTCTTGTCTCGAAAGTGACAGCTCATTTAGCCAATCACTGGCCAAGGCACTATTCAATCTCAGTCAGTAATTGGCTGCGAAGGGTGGACATAGCCGAAGACACTAGAGGACCTGGGGAAGGACACTGGGGACAGGTGTTTTTTTTAGATCTACCACTGCTTTGTACTTATTCTGAACTTTGCAAAGTTCAGAACAAATCTCGGTTCTGGAAGTTCAGTTTGCAAATCTCTAATTACTGGACTTTATTGTCTGGGTTTTTTTTACTATTATGATTATTATTATTACATTCTTTTCAACATTTCAGGAAAATGGAATGGGAAATATGGCAAGAGGGGCAAAGTTATTCCTGGATTTAGTGGAATTTTTGTGAATTTTGGGAACGATCTTGGATTTGCAACTATGTTAATGTTATTATTGTATTGTCATTTGTTAGTTTTATAAAAGAAAAAAAAACATTCTAAATGTATTTAACCTTTATTTATTTATTACATAGTTCTAATATAGAGAAAGACAGCTCTTATATTATCTGACCACAAAATCACTGAGACTATAAGAGGCTAAGGAGTTGACTACATGCCACTCCTTTAATGCAGAGGACACACACAGTTCTCATAGGGAATGAATAGAGTGGCAGCAAGCTCCATTCTAACAGAAGACTGGAGTCCCCATTCTTGAGTTTTCGGAAAAGGGGGGGAGGGGGCAGAGGTCGGAACCCTGCAATCCAAAAATATAATTTGTGAGTGCGTTTTAATAACATTAAGTGAACTACACAGTACGGATATACATACAGTATACTTATGTATAGCCTCATTTTCTCCATATTGCTACATCTGGACGTTCATGCATTGTACGTTATACATCTATATATAGACTGTCGCTCTACTGAGACATATGCACATGTGTGGGAGGTGAAAATCCATACTAAATTGATGAAGTCATAGGAATTTATGATAAGTTTGTCCTAGGGAACCAGCATATATGATTAGTAACTGTATTACTTCATTGGATAATTGTGTAAGGATATCTGCCTTTCCTGTCATCTCCAGGGATTGCTACCTCTGACAACGACCAGGGAAATCCTTTACAGATGTTTATTGTAAAACATAATAATTCGCCTGCCCTCAGGAACTGTATGACAGTGCGAATGGCGGCTCTCATAGAAGAGGTGATTTAGGTGATCTCTATAAAGGATGACTTAGCTAAGTGGTATCCAGCATACATCTAACATGTGCATATCATCAGCCAGGAGTTCAATCCCAAGCTAACATGTGCCAGCGTTAATTCAATACGTATGAAAAGAGAATAACCTTCAAAGAATCCCCTCTTCAAACAAGGGAATAAAGCCATGATGTCAATTCAGTCCATCATCACATTTTTGTGATATCATCTTATATGAGCCTTTATGGTAATATCCACTTTATGTCCACCATGTCATTTTAAATAAAAAAAATGATGTCATATACTAATTAATTTAACAATATCTCTTTATTAATATCTCTTTATTAAGCCATGTAGTGAAATGGTAAAATTGAGTCAGCAGCCACCACTAGGGGGAGCTTAACATGCAGTGTACAGCTACTGTCCCTGAAGTTGTAGTTGCAGTAAGTTAGATTATTTAGGGTAGCTTCACACATACCTCATCCGGAGCAGATTTCACGCTGCGAGTTTGCAGCAAAATCCGCTGAGGATTCATGTAGTGTAAAGGTCTTTGGGGTTACATATCCGCAGCGGAATTTTCATTCCACTACCGATATGTAAGCCGGCCACTTTAACCCACTGCAGCCCCCGGCCCGGAGCATACATTACCTGCTCGGCACCGCGGCTGTGTATGAGGCTCTCGGCTTTGCACTGATTGGCTGATGGGGAGCGAGGGGAGCTGGGTATGTATGCTCTGGGCCGGGGGCTGCGGGTGGCGGGGGGTTAAAGGGGCCGGGTCACATACTGGCAGCTGAATGAAAATTCCGCTGCGGGTATGTGACCCATTCAACTTCACACTACCTGGATCTGCAGCGGATTTTGCTGCGGATTTGGTACGTGTGAAGCTACCCTTAAAGGTTTTTTTTTTTTAAAACCTTAGCATTGATTGTCAGTATCAGATTAATGGGGGTGTCACACCCAGCAACACCCCCTATAAGTTATTTTGGGGAGGGGCTGTGGATGCATTATTGCTTACAGGCATAATGCAGCTTACCACAGCCCAGGCCCTTTCAAGAACTAAGTTACCTGTTGTACCAGCACTGGTGCTACAAAATGGAAAGCACTGTTTTTGGTAATGAATGGGATGCATCTATTAGGAAGTCACCTGAGTGCTCATGCCCCTACAATCGGCTAATTGGTGTGGATACCACACTATCTTGTCAGAAGGGTCAGGTTGGTACAAAAACGTTGGTAATTTCGGCTAAAGAAGTTCTCTGCTGGTGGGAAAAAGTTTGGCCATTTTTTTTTACTTTTGGTTAACTTCAAAATGAATTATTGGCCAGTTTTACACACACACATACACACACACACACACACACACACACACACCGGTACCAAAGCTGAGATGCAAAATCAGGCTAGCAGAGTGCAAGGTAGATGTCTGGTGCATCAGCTTTCATTATATGAAGAACATGCCCTGTACCACTTTTCGGCTGTGTTGGTTCAACACTTTTTTTTAATACCCCCTAAAATGTAGTAGCTTTGACAATGACTACAGATGCAATTGTCTTTATTGTAGTGAAATTTTGCAAGAATTGGTAAACTATGGATTTTACCAGGAATGTATTTGCAGACGGGAAGAGTCACAATCATTTGACCATGTGAGAAACCTGGAGGCAGATCCACTGCTGATAGTGCAACTGCCTGTGTGTCTTGCCAAGCAGCCAGATGTTGTGGTCTAATTCCCTAAGTCTTGACATCTGTGTCTGGCAATGGCATAATTAGCCCTTGGAACAACCAGAGGCAATTCAGTTAGCACAAATAATTCTTCTTCAATACACTGGCTTAGATTCTTAAGTTAATAACAAAAAGGTTTGCATGCTAAGAATACATCAACACACAGCAACTCAAGATCTACGAGTCTTAATCCCCTTAAATCACCTTTCCTTTGATTTATATTAAAAACAAAGGTTTTATTTTCCTTGTGTTCCTATTCATGTAATTGTGTTGAAAATAAGAATTTAAAGGGAGTTTCCAGCACTTAACCCTATGCCTTCCTGCACAATAAAAAAAACTAACATACCTACATCCCTGCCACCCCAGCACTACAGCTGTCAGATCCTTTAATCCCCACTTCCCTCCTGTTCTTCCTCCTCTAATGATGCCCCGCTTCCTTCTCAGCCAATCACTGGGCTGAGTGGGGCAGCGAGACTTCACTGGAAGGAGCGCAGTGGGTATGATTTGACAGTTGCAGCATCAGGGCAGAAGAGGAGGTGAGGACTATCTCTTTTTGTTATTGCACAGGGAAGCATAAGGTTAAGAGTTAAATTTGCCTGGAAAATCCCTTTAATATAATTACACAATATTCCCTGTTATTAGTATTCACCCTATGGCTATGTTCACACTACATATATGTACGGCCGCATATTTTACGCGGCCGGACATATACGTGTGAAACTCCAGCCGGGGATTTACGTAAGTTGCGGCCGGCTACGTACAGTCCGCAAACTTACACCTGTAGTCTAATTACGCTTCCCGAGCGCCGTACGTAGCGATCTGACAGCGGTCTTTTACTTGGATATCTTCGGCTAGCCCCGGACACGCCACAGAACCTTTTGGATCGGCAAATCAAAGTGCAAAAATGAAAAAATGAAGAAATCACCACTACGTACGGGACCGCATGTTACACCACGGGCGTAAGTTACAGCATTTCCGTCCTGAAACAATGGTCTGGTTCATTTTTTACGGCGCCGCATACGATCCGGGTGTAAGTTCTTACATAGTGTGAACTGTGCAGTGGTAGATCCTATACTTTCCATTGTACGCAAACTACGTAAATCTCTGGTAAATCTCACGGTACGCGCTATGGCCGGAAACTTACGTAGTGTGAACATAGCCTATAGCAGCATGAGTATGTCATAAAACAAAGCAAAACAGTCAAGGGCATTAAAATTTCTCATGGTTTCCTTGTCTTATGAGGACTATAGTCCTCTCCTGCCAGCATGAATTTTTCTTGCTCCCCCTCCCATCCCTATGCCCGCTTTGGGCTTGGCTTCCAGCTGACTGTCAATCAACTGAATGAACATTTATGACCTGGTAAAGGAAGGATTCTTTTTATAGTGATAAATAATATAACATAATGTAATAATAATAATAATAATAATAATAATAATAATAATAATAATAATAATAATAATAATAATAATATTGCTATTATTCCCCACCCCTCCTCCTTCTGGAGTTATTTATATGGAAACATATAAGGGACACCTGTTGTGATGAGAACTCACCATTGGTTTTATAGAGGTTTCCCTAATACTGGAAACTTTTTTTTATTTTTAACTCCTTAGTTTTAATTTTTGCTGTTGTTTTTCCTTCCATATACAGAGACATATGAGAGCTTGTTTTTTGCTGGACCAACAGTACTTAATGAAATCTTTCATTTTTCAATAAAATTTAATGCGGGGGTTTTGTGAACATTGAGGCAAAACTGATATATTGAAGGGAATCTATTACCACCATGCCACATACTGACCTTTTGGTATGTAGTGATAGCTTCTCTAATGCTAAACAGATCAGTACTTT
The DNA here is from genome assembly GCF_027789765.1 of Dendropsophus ebraccatus. NCBI lineage: Eukaryota > Metazoa > Chordata > Amphibia > Anura > Hylidae > Dendropsophus > Dendropsophus ebraccatus. The sequence continues at coordinate 40,090,545 of NC_091462.1, read as the reverse complement.
TCTTATTGTAATATGCTGCTCCATTTCCGAGGGATTCACTAAAAACGAATTATGTAAATTAATTTATTTGGTGGGCGGTCCAAAGCATTGATGCCCCACTACTGCTTCCTGCTGTGCCTACCTCCTTATTATTATTCAAAACAAATCTGCATATCCCATGTTTAGTGCATTTCTTAGAAACAAAACAGATGATTAGATTAAGAAAAGTACCAATTTATTCTGCATCTGCAGATTATAGAGCAGCCACAGCTCCTGAGCCCCCTTCATACTTACCTAATTGGTTGCCAGTCTTACTTAACTGTACCCATGCAGTAAACTGAGACTAATAATAATAATATTAATAATATTAGTATTATTAGTAAATAATAGTAATAATAACTGATCAGTCAATAACAGCTTATTGTACGGTGAAAAAGGATAGACGAGTACACTGTAAATGTAAATGAATGTTCACAAGGTAATTTAGGCAGTTTGGTGCATTGGGGGCAGTACTACAGGCCACAGTGCACAATCCACCCCGCCCACCTACAGACTCCTTATGAGTATTTATTTGGTGTTCTGCATTGATGAGTGGCCAGAATGATATCATGGCAGGGTGCCACCTCAATATGCATGCGGAGGCAGCTGGAACAATTTAATACTGCTGTAATCCCACCCCCAGGGCACCAAACAGCACCTAATTTACATATCAAAACATAATTTACATGTTAAATAAACTGAAGATTTAAAGAACAAGACACTGAGGATGCAGGTAAAAAAAAGACCTTCCCCAGTGTCAGGGGAACAGAGTCTTCTAACCTGCTGTTAGTTTCCCTTTAATTGCTATACATTACAAGGATTGTTGCTGACTATGCTAACATTGTTAATCAAGGGCAAAAGTAAATGGATGATAATATCTACTAGTAGCTTTTTATATGTTGGGTAAGTCTTCTAAAGAATGTATGTGTCCCCGAATTTTTTAGTGCTAAGTACACTGAACAGTAGTCTGCAAAAAGCAAATATTTCCCCTGGTATTATTTACAGTCACTTCAGATAAGCATGCTTATAAGGTGTCTTTTACATGATGTTGATGCTCTATATTGATAAGTCTATTCTTTCAGTGGAATGCGGAATCAGCCGGCCCATAGAATGGTGTCTATGGAGCCGGCGGAAAGGCGCGCGTCCATGAGCACGTACAGCCGGCGGAATTCCGCAGAGTTTATCCACGAGAATTCCTCAATGTGAACCCACCCTTATAGTGAAACTGGCAGTACAGATTTGCATATATCCATGTTGCCAATATTCAGTTACCTTCTTGGTGGCCATCCCATAGGTACCTTTGACTTGTCTCTGTGATCCCCTACATCTTCATAAAAATAAAATCTTTATTTCAGGCTGATGGTGTCACAGAGGCGGGTCTGTAAAACTGTCTGCCCCCATCCCCACCCGTGATCTCCAACCAGCACTATATCTTCAGACCACCCCGCCACCTCCTAGAGTGATTGACAGCCATTTCATCTTTAGCAGCACTGAATTTCAACATGAGCTAGCTGTCAATCTTTCTTGGAGGAGGCGGAGGCAGTCTGAGAAGTGGTGATCGGACAGCAGGGCAAGCATATACTGTACAGTGTCAAAGTCCCATCTCTGTGACACTGTCAGCCCGAAATATATATATATATATATATATATATATATATATATATATATATATATATATCCCCCCTTCCCCCCCCGGAAGAGGCAGGATCACATAAACAAGTCAAAGATAACTACCTTGTTGCTATGTGTTTGAACAAACATTTATCTGACTTTGGTCTCAGACAGACTGATAAATATGGGCCATCGCCTGCTGACTTCTTTTATCCACGCTCTCCTGGTCCTGACCTCAGCTAGCTGACTATTCTTTGCCCATTTCAGGTCATCTGGGTTTGTTTAGGGCCATATGTCTTGCAATATAATTCTGTCGCCTAAGGGTCCTATTAGACTAAGCCATTTTTAACGACTAACGATAAATGATCGCAAACTAGATCGTTTATAGTTAACCTGAAATTGTTCACCATATTACACAGAACGATAGTCGTTAGTTGCGATCGTTACAATGATCGTTACTGCAATCGCTAAGGGCCCTATTCCACCGGACGATTATCGTTCAGATTATCGTTAAATCGTTCGAATCTAAACGATAATCGTTCGGTTGAAATGCAGTAACGATTAACGACCGAACGAGAAATTGTTGATCGCTTTATAAGACCTGGACCTATTTTTATCGTTGCTCGTTCGCAAAACGTTCGCAAATCGTTTGCATTGAATAAGACATCGTTCGGTCGTTCGCAATAGATACGAACGCAATAGCGAAGAAATACGGAAGAAGAAACGATCGCAATTACGATCATAAGTAACGATTATCGTTCCATGGAAATGAGTGAACGTTTTCAGGTCTTTCGCAATAGCGGTCGTTTGAGATCGTTAATCGTTAACGATTATGCTAACGATAATCGTCCGGTGGAATAGGGCCCTTACTCTGATCCCAGCAAAAGAAGGAATAATTTGGAATTATGGTCCGTTTACACAAAGCGATAATTCGCCCAATCTCTCTTTTAACGACTTTGAAGCAACGGTTTGGTTTTTATAAAAACTAGCGTTTAGACAAATAAATTGTTAGAAAAATCGTTATTGCAAATGTTTTTAAGACCGTTTAAGCCCATCTCACACATAGGGTGAATTTTTGAAAGACTGTTTACACGAAGCGATCTGTGAATTTTTAGCGAAAGACCAACAACGATTCGAGAACGTGATGAAAAATTACAGATTTACAGATTTACAAAGATTTTTCGCTCATCGCTTAATTGTTTGCTGTGTTTACACGAGCCTAATATCGCTCAAATGCGATCGTTATTACAAAAATTTGATCGATAATTGTTCCGTGTAAACGCACCATGAGGTCATGTCACATGGCGTAAGAGACCAGCCGTTCCATGACGCGGCCGGGTCAAGGAGCAGCCGGTCTCTGAAAACATCATCCCGCCCGGTACTGCAGTACCAGCTGGATGATCTTTAGTGCCACAGAGTTCTGATGTGGGCACATCCGTGTGCTCCCGCATCAGAACTCGTCACTGCACACTATGAAGCAAGCGGCCGGAGCCGCTCGCTTCATAGTGTGCACTGACATTGTTTTCTAAGGCCGCTATTCACTGAATAGCGGCCGCAGAAAACTGACCTGTCAGTAGTTTGCGGCACCACGAGGGATGTGTACGATGTGTATACGCTCCGGCTGGGATCCCATAGAAGGCAAGGCAATGTATGTTTTCGTACAAAGTACGGCCGTTGTTGCCGATACCAACAATGGCTGTACTTTTACGAAAACATAAGTTGTGTGAACATAACCTCACACTGAATGATTAGTAAACAAATGTGGAATTACAGCCAACAATTACAGCGAAAGATTAGCAAATGATTAACAATGATTTTAGAGTCAGATCTAATGGTGCCTTTACACAGACACATTTATCTGACAGATTTTTGAAGCCAAAGCCAGGAACAGACTGTACACAGGGAACAGGTCATAAAGGAAAGACTGAGATTTCTCTTTCTCAAATCCATTCCTGGCTTTGGCTTAAAAAATCTGTCAGATAAATCTCTCTTAAAGGCACCGTAATTGCCTGCAATTACATAGGATGATTATTGTTTAAATTAGAACGATTTAACAGACAATAATCATACAGTGTAACAGGGCCCAAACTCTGCAGAATAAACCTGGGTTCCTAGTAGCAAAGTCCATTCTTCTGTTCAGCAGGCTGGAGTAGTGCTTGATTTTGGTAGCCTTGAGCACAGGTCCAGAAGTACTGGTCTGGATGGTTGATAATATACTAAACTCAACCAATTACGTTCTTGATACATGGAATAATTTTGCACACATTCCATTTTTCTAATTATTTTTTAACCAATATCAAATAATATTTTAAAAAGTGTAGACATAATTAAAGGTGCATGAAAGAGAGTCCTATCAGGCAAGTAAAAGTTAAATTCCCAACTAATGGCGAGCCTGCTGATTATTCTGATTAAATCAGGTTGATTGGATTTGCACACTGTAAAGACATTTGCCACAGACTGGAACAAATCCGGATCCTGACATCTTCATTGGAATTATGCAAAATTAATAGCCAATTCTTTATATTGTCAGTTCCCCAGCTAACTTGTATTATAGTATTTTCTATCTTTTGAGGTTATTATATCCGCGGTAATTTATCTGACTATGATATGTCTTTTATGTTACACTGAAGCTGTAGTGAAGCAGAAAATCTCAGCTGTAATGAAGGCTGGCACCATCCGCTCACCATATACTTGCACCATCCTGCGTGGTTTAATTGGCATTCAGTGTGTTGATAAATGAATTGGTTTAATGGGACAATATATTTGACATATGCAGGACTCTCCTGAGGAATACAATTCATTTTTGCATTTCACACGGATACCGACACACATATCCACTTCCAACAGCTGTGCCAAAAGACATGAGCCGTGCCAGCATGTAACGCGGCTATCACACACAGTAAAATTTTATTGTGTGTACTTCCATTTTATTCTGTACAAATCCCAGACTGCAGTTTAAAGTCTGATTTTTAGTTATGATTATAATTCACTTTATATGGGATTCATTTCTTTTGTTTGAATATTCTTACCTGAAATTTAAACTTGAAAATAAAGAAAAATTTACTCTTGGAATCTATATGAAGGCAAAGGAAATATAAATATTAACTCTTTAACGACAGGGGCCCTCCCAGGGTTTAGAGCTATGAAGTGAGCTCAGGAACAGAGTTTACTTCATAGCGGGTGAGGACCGGCTGCTATCAGAGCAGCCTGGCACTCACTGTCAATGATGGGCAGCCGCGATCACTCGGCCACCCACCATTAACCCCTTAAATGTTACAGCAAGTGACAGAAGCTGCTCCTCTCACTTACCGATAGGAAACCCCCCAGCATGTCTGTGGGGGTCCCGATTGAGTTGCCTGACTGCTGGAGGTGTACAGCTTACATCCGTGCAGCCAGATCTTCATTCTTCTGTTAAAGTCTGCCACAGGCAGGCTCTATCAAAGGATCACAGATAATACTGATTAATACTATGCTATGCAGATTTTTTTTATTACATTTTATATAATAAAAAAATATATTAAAAAGTCATTAATACATTCCATCTACATAAATATGATACTAATAAAAGCTAGAGAACATGTTGCAAAAAAATGATGCCGCCCCATAGGTGAAAAAATAAAAGTGTTATGAGTTATATTTGCAAAACAAAAAGTGTTACTGTTGAAAAAATAGTAAAATGCTAGAAAAGCTATATAAACATGCATATCGCTGTGTTCAGACTGACCTATAGAATTAAGATAACATGTCAGTTTTACTGCAAAGTGCATTACGTAAACAGGGAAACCTTCCAAATTTTGCTGAATTGCATTTTGTTCCCAATTTCACCCCATAAATAAAATATTTGGGGGTTTTGTCATTCATTTTATGGTAGATTGAAAATTAAAACCCAAAATTGAAAATTGTTGAGGTCATCAAGGTTATTTTAGGCTCTGTACTTGTATTTATTAAGAAAAACAACAAAGTTTTAGTTTTTTCCTAATTAAAGACTCTAAATTTCTTGCCAAACTAGGGGTTCATAATTAGAGATGATCGAACAGGGCCGAGGTTCAGGTTCGTACGAACGCATTTGGCTCCCGCTGCCTTTCCTTTCTGTGGGGAAGGTAGAGACAGCCCGAGTACCGCCAGGAAAACAGGGATACAGAATACTAGGCTGTATCCCTGTTTTCTAGGCGGTACTCGGGCTGTCTCCACCTTCCACACGGAACGGGAAGGCAGCGGGAGTCAAATGCTGATGGTTCGGGTTCGTACGAACCTGAACCTCGGCCCTGTTCGATCATCTCTATTCATGATAACATATTAGCAATAGTGATGAGCGAGTATGGTCGTCCGAGCTTGGTACTCGATCGAGTATTAGGGTACTTGATGGTACTCGTTACTCGGACGAGCATCTCGCAATACTTGAGGAAATCTCATCATCCGTTTCCTGTAAGTTTGGGCGCTATTTCTCAGCCAACAAACATGCAGGAGACTCTTTGGTGCATCCTGAGATCACGTGGGACCCATACATGTCGATAGCAGCGATTGGTTGGCCAGATCAGATGACCCTGCCATATAAAACTCGGCGCCAGCAGTGCTCACTTCAGACGCATGCTGTGAGAGATCAGGGACAGAGCTGCTGCTGGTCAGGGAGAGTGTCAGTGTAGGATTTAGCGTTCCAGTAGGCAGGGTATATACTAGCAATATAAACAAACAGCCCTTTTCAGGGCTTCAAATCGTTTTTTAATAGTGTTACTACAGACTGCTGGCTGGGAGTTGCAGTGCTGCTACCGCGATTTCAGCAGCACACTGTGGTGATCGGCTGTTGGCAGAAAGGGGACATTAGGTGTTGCATACAGACCCCTAAGAAGTGCTCAGTGTACTATTTTTTTTTTATTTTGGGGCTGTTGGTCCTGCTGTACTACATTGTATTGCTGGGATTTGTAGTACATCTGCATAGAAATTCACTGCTGATTGTAAGGGGGTATCACAGCATGTTTCTAAGTACAGCCAGTACCAGATTGTACTGTACAGCCCCCCCTAAACTCGTGGGGACTACACTGTATTGCTGGGAATTGTAGTACATCCTGCATAGAACTTTACTGCTCATTGTAAGGGGGTGTCAGAGAGTGTGTGTATAGTTCCAGCCAATACCAGATTGTACCGTACAGCCAGGGGTGATTCTAGCCTCTCTGCTGCCCGAGGCGAACTATAGAATGACGCCCCCCCCCCCCCCCCCCCGTCAATCCGCCCACATTATAATCCACTACTGCCCCCCCCCCCCCCCACTGCTGTCCCCAATAAACATAATGTTTGGTCCCTTGCTGCACAGAGGATGTCAGGAGAGGAGGAGGCTGACTTTATAGGAGAGGTCCCAGCAGCACAGAGGATGTCACGAGAGGAGGGGGCTAATCCTATAGGAGAGGTCCCAGCAGCACAGAGGATGTCAGGAGATGAGGGTGCTAATCCTATAGGAGAGGTCCCAGCAGCACAGAGGATGTCAGGAGAGGAGGGTGCTAATCCTATAGGAGAAGTCCCAGCAGCACAGAGGATGTCAGGAGAGGAGGGTGCTGATCTTTTAGGAGATGGTCCCCCTCTTCCCCCCTTATAGATGGTCCCCCTCTTCCCCCCTTATAGATGGTCCCCCTCTTCCCCCCCTTATAGATGGTCCCCTCTCCCTTATAGATGGTCCCCCTCTCCCCCCCTTATAGATGGTCCCCCTCTCCCCCCTCCCTTATAGATGGTCCCCCTCTCCCCCCTCCCTTATAGATGGTCCCCCTCTTTCCCCTCCCTTATAGATGGTCCCCCTCTTCCCCCCCCCTTATAGTTGGTCCCCCTCTTCCCTCTCTCCCCCCCTTATACATGGTCCCCCTCTCCCCCCCCTTATAGATGGTCCCCCTCTTTCCCCCCCCTTATAGATGGTCCCCCTCTTCCCTCTCTCCCCCTCCCTTATAGATGGTCCCCTTTCCCTTATAGATGGTCCCCCTCCCCCCCTTATACATGGTCCCCCTCTCCCCCCTCCCTTATAGATGCCCCCTTATAGATGGTCCCCCTCTTTCCCCCTCCCTTATAGATGGTCCCCCTCTCCCCCTTATACATGGTCCCCCTCTTCCCCCCCCTTATAGACGGTCCCCCTCCCGCCCCTCCCTTATAGATGGTCCCCCCCTTATAGATGGTCCCCCTCTTTCCCCCCTCCCTTATAGATGGCCCCCCCCTTATAGATGGTCCCCCTCTTTCCCCCCTCCCTTATAGATGGCCCCCCTATAGATGGTCCCCCTCTTCCCTCTCCCCCTCCCTTATAGATGGTCCCCCCCTTATAGATCGTCCCCCTCTTTCCCCCCTCCCTTATAGATCGTCCCCCTCTTTCCCCCCTCCCTTATAGATGGCCCCCTTCCCCCCCCCTACCTTATAGATGGTCCCCCTCTCCCCCCCCCTGCACAGCAGATAAAACAAAAACAAAAAACAGCACACAACTCACCTGCCCTCCGTTCCCCCGTCGAGCCTCTCTGGTCTGGTCCCGGCTGATGTGCGGCTGCCCGGGGTGTCCCGTCCTGTCCCCGGCAGCGCGCGCATCACAGAGCTCCCCGTGCGCCTGTGCCTGTCACGGGGAGCTCTCTGATGCGCGCGCTGCCGGGGACAGGACGGGACACCCCGGGCAGCCGCACATCAGCCGGGGGACTAAGGCTGCATTCCCACGTTCCGTGATCCTGACGGATCACGGACGTGGAATGCATGTACTGGAGCCCCCCCGCCCCCGGGAAGTATCTGTAATGAGATGCTGTGAGCGGGGGAGACTGTATTCATAAGCGCCGCGCTGTAGTATCAGCACCGCGCGGCTGATTTAGTACAGCGCGGCGCTTATGAATACAGTCTCCCCCGCTCACAGCATCTCATTACAGATACTGCCCGGGGGCGGGGGGGCTCCAGTACATGGTACAGTCAGGGCCGTTTTAATACATTGGTGGGCCCAGTGCACAGCCCTCAAGAGTGGGCCCCCCCTTACCTTTCTGCACATTGTATAATGTACTGAATTTGCCCCCACACTGTATCAAGAGCCCCAATACATACAGTAGTTACCTTATAACACTATTTCCACCATACAGTGATTACATATTACATAAAAACTGCACTAAACAAAACAGAAAGATATCACCATTGATACCATTACATAATACCGCCACACCATGACCCCTATCAGTACAAGCCTATAACAGAGTGAAGTTACATCCAGTGACTCACCGGAGGCGTCTTCTCCGATCAGAGTCTGTCACCTTTTCTTTTTCTCTCCATCCAGCCTGGGCCACCTTGAAGTCTTCTCCTGGCTGTGAATCTTCTCTCCAGAATCTGCCAGACAAATATTTTAGGCACCAACACATACAGTAGTTAGGTCCCTTGTACCCCTATACAGTAGTTACACCCCTCTGTACTCCTACATAGTTACACCCCTCTGTGCCTCCATAGTTTTAAGGTGTCCCTGTAGTATATAGCCCCTCATGTGCTCCTCCAGTTATATACAGCCCTCCTGTGCGCTCCCCCATTAGTATATAGCCCCCCTGTGCACTCTCCCCAGTAGTATATAGCCCCCCCTGTGCTCTCCCACAATAGTATATAGCCCCCCTGTGCTCTCCCCCAATAGTATATAGCCCCCCTATGCTCTCCCACAATAGTATATAGCCCCCCTGTGCTCTCCCACAATAGTATATAGCCCCCCTGTGCTCTCCCACAATAGTATATAGCCCCCTGTGCTCTCCCCCAATAGTATATAGCCCCCCTGTGCTCTCCCACAATAGTATATAGCCCCCCTGTGCTCTCCCCCAATAGTATATAGCCCCCCTGTGCTCCCCCTCAATAGTATATAGCCCCCCTGTGCTCTCCATAATATATAGCCCCCTGTGCTCTCCCCCATAGTATATAGACCCCTGTGCTCCCCAATAGTATATAGCTCCCCTGTGCTCCCCAATAGTATATAGCCCCTGTGCTCCCCAATAGTATATAGCTAACCTGTGCTCCCCAATAGTATATAACCCCCTGTGCTCCCCCATAGTATATAGCCCCCTGTGCTCCCCCATAGTATATAGCCCCCTGTGCTCCCCAGTAGTATATAGCCCCCTGTGCTCCCCATAGTATATAGCTCCCCTGTGCTCCCCCATAGTATATAGCTCCCCTGTGCTCCCCCATAGTATATAGCTCCCCTGTGCTCCCCCATAGTATATAGCCCCCTGTGCTCCCCCAAAGTATATAGCTCCCCTGTGCTCCCCCATAGTATATAGCTCCCCTGTGCTCCCCAATAGTATATAGCCCCCTGTGCTTCCCAATAGTATATAGCTCCCCTGTGCTCCCCAATAGTATATAGCTCCCCTGTGCTCCCCCATAGTGTATAGCCCCCTGTGCTCCCCCATAGTATATAGCTCCCCTGTGCTCCCCCATAGTATATAGCCCCCTGTGCTCCCCAATAGTATATAGCCCCCGTTCTCCCCCATAGTGTATAGCCCCCTGTGCTCCCCCATAGTATATAGCTCCCCTGTGCTCCCCCATAGTATATAGCCCCCTGTGCTCCCCCATAGTATATAGCCCCCTGTGCTCCCCCATAGTATATAGCCCCCTGTGCTCCCCCAAAGTATATAGCTCCCCTGTGCTCCCCCATAGTATATAGCTCCCCTGTGCTCCCCAATAGTATATAGCCCCCTGTGCTTCCCAATAGTATATAGCTCCCCTGTGCTCCCCAATAGTATATAGCTCCCCTGTGCTCCCCCATAGTGTATAGCCCCCTGTGCTCCCCCATAGTATATAGCTCCCCTGTGCTCCCCCATAGTATATAGCCCCCTGTGCTCCCCCATAGTATATAGCCCCCTGTGCTCCCCAATAGTATATAGCCCCCGTTCTCCCCCATAGTATATAGCCCCCTGTGCTCCCCAATAGTATATAGCCCCCGTTCTCCCCCATAGTATATAGCCCCCGTTCTCCCCCATAGTATATAGCCCCCCTGTGCTCCCCAATAGTATATAGCCCCCGTTCTCCCCCATAGTATATAGCCCCCTGTTCTCCCCCATAGTATATAGACCCCTGTGCTCCCCCATAGTATATAGCTCCCCTGTGCTCCCCCATAGTATATAGCCCCCTGTGCTCCCCCATAGTATATAGCCCCCTGTGCTCCCCAATAGTATATAGCTCCCCCTCCCATATAACATTGAAAAAAACAAACACTGTTACTCACCTGGGTCCACGCGTTCCTCTTCTCTTCCCTCCTGTGGCCGCACTTCCTGCGGTCACAAGAGGCTGCACTCCCCTTACCCTCGCGCCGACGCTCTAGTGACGTCGGGCGCTAGAGGGAGAGCGCGGCCTCTTGTGACCGCAGGAAGTGCGGCCACAAGAGTGAGTGACTGACAGGGAGGGAGCCAATGGCTCTCTCTCTGTCAGTGTCGCTGCTGCTGCAGCGCTGAAGCGCCGCAGCAGCAGCGGACGGGGGCAGCGGCGGACGGGGGGGCCCTGCAGGGGGCGCTATGGAGGGGTAAGTAGATTACCCATCCATGGCGCTCCCCCCTGACAGGCTGGTGGCCGGAGCCCTGTGCGACCGCACTGGTCGCACATAGCAACGGCCGGCCTGCTCGGGGGGGCCCCTTTAACCAGTGGGCCCGGTGCATGTGCACCATGTGCCCTCTGGTTAAAGCGGCCCTGGGTACAGTCAGTGGCGGATTATAATGTGGGCGGCCGCCCGAACCGCTCATATTATAATCTGCCACTGAATGCCGCCCCCATGGTGACAGCTGGTGGCGCCGCCTGAGGCAGACGATTCAGGTTGCCTCATCATTGCGGCGCCCCTGCGTACAGCCCCCCCCTAAACTCGTGGGGACTACACTGTATTGCTGGGATTTGTAGTACATCCTGCATAGCACTTCACTGCTCATTGTAAGGGGGTATCACAGCATGTATCTAGGTCCAGCTAGAACCAGATTGTACCGTACAGCCCCCCCCCCCCTAAACTTGTGGGGACTACACTGTATTGCTGGAATCTGTAGTACATCCTGCATAAAACTTCACTGCTCATTGTAAGGGAATATCACAGCCCAACTTATGGGGTTTCAAGGTAGACCGTTAATGAAACCGCAGCAGTGTGAACAGGTGATCACGTGGATAGCGGATAATGTATCCAGTAACTTATCCACCACCCAGTCTTCAACGCAGTCCAGCCACTCTACCCAAGGGAGTGGAACCCTTGCTCCATTAGCTCAGCCTCCTTCCCCACAGCCTGGCCCCTCCAGGGAAAGAAGGGATTCAGATCCACCACCATGCTCCCAGGAATGCTCCCTTTTCTGGACCCTTCCCTGAGTCAGAGCAACCGGAGCAGTCGATCTGTCCTGATGCCCAAACTATGCAGCTCACGCAGTCAGTGGGTGATGAGAGTGGGGACTTGCAAGCGGGGTTGGAAGAGGTGTCTGATGATGATGATAAGACCCGGTTGTCAGACAATGAGGTTGTTGTCATGGATGTAACTCAAAATGAGGAGGAGAGTGAGGAAATGAAGTTGACAAAAATGACGTTTAGGATATACACCGCCACAGTTAATAGTTTGTTAATGCTGTTTGTGCCTTAAAGGGGAGGGTAACTATCACTTCATAGAACGATTGACGTGACTATAACTTTCATATTGACATGTCAGCCTCCTTACCCCAACAGTTGCCAAAATAGGGCAGAGGTGGTCAGGTTGTCACCTTTTTGTTTCTGTTTGTCTATCCGGGAAGTGATGATCAGGAAGGAACACATGCCGCACTCTGCCCCTTCCTTTAAGCAAGTAGGGTTAGGGTCACCACTTGGACCCTAACAAGTTTGGTGACATGTCAGAAATTTGGAAATGATGGTTACTCTTCAGTTTAATTTGTTGGGATATATACATATTGTAAGTTTGCACAGTATGAGAGAGAAATCTATCTAGCTGTGCTCATGCTTGTTTGTTAGCACTTAAACCAGTTAGCACTTAGAATTGTACATTAGTCAACTAGGGAATGGGATGTCACTATTGTTGGGTGACTGTTTTCCGTTCATAGTTCACATTGTAAAAGTTTAAAGTTCTGCACTTATCTCACTTTTCATTGGTTGTATAGATATAGATGTATAGATATATTGTACTTTTTTCTTAATTTAATATTTTCCTTTTTGTTTTCTTAAAGGGGAACTCCAGATCGAGGCAAGAAAAAAAAGAATCTTCTGCAGAAGCATATAGCATTATTTATTAAATATTCCAGTTTTGAAACTACCAAAAATCCATTTGTTTTGGGGGTTTTCTGTATTTCCTGGTTGAGCAGATGTACTCAGTACTACAGGTTCCAGAATGCATTGCTGTCCCTCTGTTTTAACCAGGCTGTTGCACAGAATTAGGCATAATGGTGCCATTAGCCATGCATACATGCTGCCCCTGCTGTTTCCTGTCCACTTCCATTGTGTTTCCATCAATTTCTGAGGTTGACAGGTTTTCACACGACCTTCTCTCTACCGAACTTGAGTCTCCTGCAAAAAAGCTCGAGTCTCCCGTTGACTTCAATGGGGTTCGTTACTCGAAACGAGCTCTCGAGTATCGGGAAATACTCGTCTCGAGTAACGAGCACCCGAGCATTTTAGTACTCGCTCATCACTAATTAGCAACCTTTATCCATCACTAGTAGACGGTCGGCGGCTGTGGTTCTCCCTCATTTCCTTGTTCTTATCCAATAAATGGGAGAGAAAGGCTACTGGTAAGCATGCGCTCGGGCACCCTTTTCATTGGCTGGATCGCATCACATGACTTTCAGCTTGCTCAGCCAATCAGCCAAACAATTGTTCTGTGGCATAAATAATAGTATACAAAAAAACTTGATATTAAATGTTACATCCTCGTATAGCTTAAAGGATACAGCAAATGCCCAAGAATCCAGATATCCACCAATATTGATGGCATCCCTGGCTTTTAATGTTAATCAGTGGCTCCTTGATGTTTTTCAGAGATCTTCTTGGATATCTCAGAGGTCACGCTACGCTGCTGTCAGGATGTCAATCTAACCAGAGTCTTCTTTTCTTGTAAAGATGGGAAACATTTTTTCAATTTAACTCTGTGGCCTGTGTCATCAAAGGTCATGAAAAGGACCTTGAAGTAGAAAAGTGAGGCTATTCATGTGAGGCTTAGCAAAACATGTCCTCATATTGACACCTTCACAGATACTTCTGTTTTCTGGTATCTCTCTAAGGCAAGATGCAGCCAATACGCTTTTCTTTCTTCAAAGCAAAATACTTCCAAATTTCTTCACACAACTTTAACTCAATTGTGAGATAAAAGGACAACTGAAGGACATCGGAATCTAAAGGCACTCCATGCTGATATTGCCTATCTTTCTATCAGTTATTAATCCTACTTTTCCTAGAAGGATGGAGAATTTCTAGGGCAAAATCAGGTATATTAAGTTGTTTTAAATGTAACCCCTTCCCAACTCATGATGTACCATTATGGCCAGGTAAAGAGGTATGACGCAGGCCTGGGAGCTGAACTGGCTTTAACAACTATACCTGCTGCTGTCTTTAGCTGACATCCTTCACTAATGACTGACATCAGGGATAAACCTAATGCCGGTCATGCATTTAAATTCCAGGATCAATAGCAATCTTTATGGCATGCGTCATTGGTGTTTTCTGAGGGTCCTATTAGCACCCCCACTTTGTAATTAGGCCTTGATGTCTGCCATTAATCAGCTACTGATACAGCCTTCCAGTAGAGTGTTGATTGAATAGATCAATATAATTTATATAACATGTATTGTATTGTATATATTACATGTATAAAATGACTGCTTATAAAAGATCTGGGGTGGAGGTTGGTAAAAATATTAATAAAATAAATAATAATGTTTTTAAAAATATTTTTTAAAAATGCTACCCAATAATTCTAATAAAAAAAAAAACGTTTGGTACTGCTACATAATTGTCTAAAGTATTATATCATGTTCTTTATCAGCAAACGCAGAACGTGCTGATTTATGGTCACCAGATTTATATAAACGTGGAATAAGACATGATCAAAAAGTTACATCTATGTAAAAGTCATAATAATAAAAAAATAAAAAAAACTACCGATCATGACACAAGAAATAAGTCCAGTTCCATACACTCAAAAATATGCACGTTTTTTTTTTTTCCTTTTTATTGTTAAAACAAAAAGTGTACAAGTTTGGTATCAATGGAATCGTACTGTCCCATAGAATACATTTAGCATGCTATGGTATGTCATACCACATGATGAACTGAGAAAAACATTATTGCCTCACAAAATTACAAAATTGCATTTGTTTTTCAATTTTTGCCACACAAATAATAACATTTTTCTGGTTTTATAGTACATTATAGGATAAAAAGAAATCTACATGTAAGATCAACCCTTTCCAACTTGTTTTCTCTCCTCTAGCTGCAAGTCTGAAACACGTCTGCATTTTCTAATGTTTACGAGCACTTGTATGTCATGCCTTAATGGATCTTAAAGGGTGCCGTGATGCGTTCCCATATGTTTACCACAGTTTTGGATTGTGTGCAGGACTTGCTGGACTCTAGCTTGAGTTGTGTCTTTACACACCAATCTGTGGAGAACTGACCCTTTAATTAAAGCATCTCTATGACTTGGGAAGTTCCAGCTTTAAGCTTTGTTTAGAGTAGGAATTCTCCAACTTTTACTACTAGGGCCTCAGAATCCAGAACATATGTAGCAAACCAAATACGAAGGGAATAGGGATAGTTTAAAGGGGTTGTCCGGCGAAAAAAAATTATTCACAGAATAACACACATTACAAAGTTATACAACTTTGTAATGTATGTTATGTCTGTGAATGGCCCCCTTCCCCGTGTTTCCCCCCACCCACGCTAGACCCGGAAGTGTGGTGCATTATACTCACCGCATGTCGTGTCGTCCACGGTCTCCGATCGTCAGCAGTGACGTCTTCTTCGGGAGCTTGGCGGATCTTCCCGAGTGCCGGCCGCCCTCTGCAGCGTCATCCGAAGCTCAGCCGCGATTGGCTGAGCATAACTGTGCTCAGCCAATCGCGGCTGAGCGGCTGATGACGCGGCCACGTCATCAGCTGCTCAGCCGCGATTGGCTGAGCACAGTTATGCTCAGCCAATCGCGGCTGAGCTTCGGATGACGCTGCAGAGGGCGGCCGGCACTCGGGAAGATCCGCCAAGCTCCCGAAGAAGACGTCACTGCTGACGATCGGAGACCGTGGTCGGCACGCGACAGGTAATGTATAGCGCACCACACTTCCGGGTACACGGGTGGGGGTGGTGGGACACGGGGAAGGGGGCCATTCACAGACATAACATACATTACAAAGTTGTATAACTTTGTAATGTGTGTTATTCTGTGAATAATTTTTTTTCGCCGGACAACCCCTTTAATAAAGTCTTACCACAGGCCTT
Source organism: Dendropsophus ebraccatus (assembly GCF_027789765.1). Taxonomy (NCBI): domain Eukaryota; kingdom Metazoa; phylum Chordata; class Amphibia; order Anura; family Hylidae; genus Dendropsophus; species Dendropsophus ebraccatus. The sequence goes on along the minus strand of NC_091462.1, from coordinate 40,074,516 downwards.
TTTCCTATAACTCTCACTCTTTGTGGTACGCCACAGAGGTTGTAGGGGGGCTGCAAGCTGTATGATATTGATGATGGTCAATGGGATAGATCTTATGGTTTCCCCGGGGCCAACTCCCTGATACTGTTGTCTGAGATGAAAGCAGGGAACCTTGGTATTGTTGACATGCAGATAAAATCAGTAGACAGAGAGACCAGGTAAAATAGTGCAACTGTAAAGCCCTGGGATGAGATGATTCAGAGGAGCAAATGAGAGCCGACCTGTCAGGTCAGCACACTCGCATGCTCCTCTTTTCCCGCCAGCACTATTACACACGCCGGCAGCGTACAGATAAGAGCGGGGGGGGGGGCGGTTGTGTCTGCCCGGGTGATTGCTAGATCTTCCAGGCAGCTCATAGAAGATAGCAGCGGTCTGGCGACGCCGCTTCCTCCATTACACGGGGAGACGGCAGCATATCGCTGCTATGGTGATTGTTTATTTTTCAACATGTTGAAAGACAACCATCACGAACTGAATACAGCCAATAATCGCTTTGTGTAATAGGGACTTAAAGAGGATGTACCATCAGGTGCATCCTCTTTAATCTGACCCACAGATCAAACGGCGCCATCATGGGGAAGCCAAAGCTGCGGTCCGTTTTTTGGAACCGAGGCCCGGTTCCCTTGTACGCCGCCGTTCTATCCACGGGTCCCAGGCCGGCGTGACGCACAGGAGGCGGGCTAGCCCGGCCCACCCCCAGTGGGAGGGAATTCCCTCCCTTCTATGACGTCGCTCCATTGATTCTAAAGGAGCCGCGTCATAGAGGAAATTCCCTCCCACTGGGGACGGTCCGGCCCCCCTCTTGTGCTTCACACCAGCCCGAGACCCATGGATAGAACCTGATGGTACATCCTCTTTAACTCTTTTCTTGAACAGCAGACACTTAAGATTACAGTTCATTACCTGTATAGCACCTTAAAATGGCCAACGGCCATAGATGGGTTACTTAAATTAAGTAGGATAATGTAGAGAATGAAATTGCCCTTAATTTTGGAGCTGAGCCACCAACCAATGGGATAAGAGTCCTTCAGTTTTTATCTAGGCCTTTCCCAAAGCCATTACCTGAAGGTTTATAGAATATAACTTAGGGTATGTCAAGCAGTTGACTCTCAGTTTAATAGTACCTCGGAAAAGAAAATTCACTATCCTCTACTCCGGACATAAAGAACTTGAGTCACTTCTCTTCAGAATATCTCCTCTGCTTGTCCTGTTAACGTCACCAATCCTCTACACATACACCTCATGCTAGGCCCAGCCTATACACTATACAGTATATGCCCAGTATACTACACACGCTGATACCTAAACCACCCATGGTCAAGATTCATGCCAAAATTAACAATATTGCAGAATCTACCTTTCATTTTGCCTCCTTAACCCAGTATTACAATCCCGTTGTTAATCCAGAAAATGGTGCAGCCAAGAGTATTTTCTGCAGCTGCTCACTTTCTTGAGAACTTCCTCCCCAGCTGTGCCTCACCTACAACTAGGGAGTACCTCACAATTTAAGGGGCACTGGTTTAGAGGACTTGTATACTGCCTATATCAAAGTATTGAAAGTGACTCTGTACCCACAATCTGACCCCCCCCCCCCAAACCACTTGTACCTTTGGATAGCTGCTTTCAATCCAAGATCTGTCCTGTGGTCCGTTCGGCAGGTGATGCAGTTATTGTCCTAAAAACAACTTTTAAACTTGTAGCCCTGTGCCAAACTGGAGTATATGTGCCCTAACTTTGCACCACCCCTCCATCCCTCCTCCCCACTCTCTACATCATTAGGAATGCCACTAAAACATTCTCTCCATGCTGAACATTGCGCAGGTCCTTAACGATCCAGCCCATGTGCAAGGCTGATACAGGTGGGGAATAGCAGGCAATCTGCCTGGAGCATTCCTAATGATGAGGAGAGTGGGGGGGGACAGAGGGGTGGTGCAAAGTTAGGGCACAGATACTCCTGTCTGGCACAGGGCTACAAGTTTAAAAGTTGTTTTTTAGGACAATAACTGCATCACCTGCCGAACGCACCGCAGGACAGATCTTGGATTAAAAGCAGCTATCTGAAGGTACACGTGGTTTGGGGGGGTCAGGTTGTGGGTACAGAGGCGCTTGAAAGTGCCTCTTTAGAATTTCTAATTTGCATTTGTTTTTGGAATTCTTGTGACTTTGCCGAGTTTAGTTTTTGTTTGATCACATGACATATTTTTCATCTCTAAGTAATGCAAACATAAAGCAAACACCAGCAAAGGGCTATTAACATGCACAACACTCAGCGTACTTAATTTGTTGCTATGTCATTTGTTTTGGTAACATTTTGTTTATTGTATGGAGGTGTCTTTGCTTTTCGTCGTATGTGCTGTCTCGTCTGTAAGTAACAGCGTACAATTGCAGTTGCACAAAGTAATAAATGATGGCATGTACAATGTGGCACAGAGCTGCTGGGTCAAGGAAATGAAGCATCAATCATGACTCCATTTTCTCTGAGCAAATGCCTTTCAGCTTCCCTTATCACCCCCTCTGGCCATAGAAGCAGTCAGCTAATGAATCAGAAAAAAAGCTGGTTACCAGATGTCCTGGCTTATTAAGACACACGCTGTATCCTGCATTGGCATTCTCAGAGCAAGTGATGTGTTGCATATACTGGTAAACATGAATTGTTCTCATCAAGATTGCTAAAAATTCCTTTGTCCTTTTCTAATAGCAATCATCTACACAGACCCTTTCCTTGTGTGGTATCAGAACTTTTTGCATCCTACACTAAAAAACATTTCAATTTTATCCACCACAATGTCACCTTAGACCAACGAAACTCACCTTAGATATGTTGTTGAAATAAATGTACCATATCTATGGCACAGTGTTGAGATTGATATCCTATATGACCTATGTTTTATATGTTCATCCATTTTTCACACTAATCAAGGATTTGTAAAAAAAAAATATATATATATATTTATATATATATATATATTAACTTTATACCTTTAACAGCACCATTCTTGTCATCACCATACCTGTGGGACTGCAACACAGTTCTATGGATGTGAATAGAGCTGAGTTGTAATACCATACATCACCTGAGAACAGAGGTGGTGCTGTTTTTATGTTTTTATTCTATTCTGAACAACCTCTTTATGCTCTCTTGTGCTGATGTTCACCAACAAAAATGCAGCTCATTACAATTTTTTTAGTAGAAGCAATTTTAGTTAGAAGCAATTATAACCGCTACATCAGCAGGGGTCAATGTTGTGCTCTTTTATTGTCATCAGTGTCAAAGACCTTGAACAGAGAGGCAGGGCACATGCTGGAAGGGCTCCACTCAAACACCACTCATATTCCTCTTATCTGTGATCAGAAGTAACGGGTAGGTGTTTGATTAGGTTAGACTTAGGGTATCTTGGTGAGACTTAGGGTATGGGCACACTACGGAATCCTGGCGGAACACCCACCGCGGATTCCGCAGCTTGCGCACGCTTACAGACGCTGGCGGCCGCTCGCGTCTCAACTGCTCTCATAGACTTTATTCTATGGTCTGTCAGATTTAGACAAACCCACTTTAGAAGCGGAGTGCAGAGCTGAGTTTTGACAAGGTATCCTGCCGCCCAAGCAGAATGGTAGGTAACTTTTAAAAGTCAACAACCTAAAAAATAGTAATGCAGTAGATACTTAATGAGATCTCTTTCAGAAAGCGGAGAAAACTAAGTAACTAAGTAAATGTAATGGGGCAATAAATAACAAAAAGTAAGTATTTATACTACCAGTGAAGAAGCACTAAAAAGCTATACGGGAAAAAAAATTATGTAAAACAGCTGGAGACAGACAGATTTATTGCTGAAGAGCGTAAAACTAACCCGAAATGTTCTTCAGTTGTACAAATAATATTAAGGTCAAAACTGAAAGTGTCAACCCTTTTAAGTTAAGAGAAGAGGGTTGTAGAGGGCGAAGGGGGGAAAGCAGACTGGTTATGTTGTTTTTTTTTCTTCACTCTTTTCACACCGGAAAATGAAATTTCAGGTGAAATGCAGAGGATAAAGTCAAGAACTCCCCATTAAATGGTTCACAATTGTAGATAAAGACATAGGGTGGCATTTATTAAGTCCGGCGTTTATTACGCCGGACTTAAAAATGCCCCCGCAGCTCCGGCGCTACGGAGATTTATGTAGAGGCGGATTGCCTCTACATAAATCCCGTGCGCGCCGGTGCGCACCGCCGAAAACCTACGCCAGCTGAGGACTGGAGTAGGTTTTTGGCGTACATTTGGGCGGAACGGATGGTAAATCGCGCGGACTCTGAGTCCGCGCCCTCCGTTCCGCCCACTACACGCCCCCTTTCCGCCCCCCTGGCATACTCGGCGGAAAGTGCCGATTTGCGAATATTTTATTCGCAAATCGGCCATTTGCAAATAAAAAATTACGCAAATCGGCACTTTCCGCCAAAAATCATCCGTTCGCCGGATGATACATGTGGCCCATAGACTGAATATTTTTTATGAAATCTGTTGCTTCTGAGCAAAACGAAGGAACATGAGATCCTTAGAACACATTTTTATCAAAGCCCTGGGGTAAAATTGACTTGTTATGCACGTTCCTCAAGTCGTTACGATTAAAACGATATATAACATGTATAACTTATATTGTATCGGATGGCCTGTTAAAAATTCAAACCATTGTCAACAAATATATGTCACTTAAAACCGCTCCATTCCCAGGCTTATAGCGCTTTTATCCTTTGGTCTATGGGGCTGTGTCAGGTGTAATTTTTTGCGCCATGATGTGTTATTTCTATCGGTACCTTGATTGCACATATACGACTTTTTGATCGCTTTTTATTACAATTTTTCTGGATTTGATGCGACCAAAAATGCGCAATTTTGCACTTTAGGATTTTTTGGCGCTTACGCCGTTCACCGTACGAGATCAGGAATGTGATTAATTAATAGTTCGGGCGATTACGCACGCGGCGATAGCAAACATGTTTGTTTATTTATTTATTTGTTTACTTTTATTTATAACCTGGGAAAAGGGGGGTGATTCAGACTTTTGTCAGGGGAGGGGGCTTTTTATTGACAACAACACTATATATTTTTTTTTACACATATACTAGAAGCCCCCCTGGGGGACTTCTAGTATATACACTTTGATCTCTCATTGAGATCTCTGCAGCATAGATATGCTGCAGAGATCCATGAGATCGGCACTCGTTTGCTTTCGGCTGCTGCAGCCGGAAGTAAACGAGTGCCAAGCCGGGGACGGCGCCATCTTGGAGCGGTCCCCGGCTGGCCTCAGAAACGGAGATCGCTCCTCCGGGATAACATCCCGGTGGAGCGATCTCCGCCACTAGACACCAGGGAGACGCTGGATCCGGTAATCGGATGCAGCTGTCATGTTTGACAGCTGCATCTAATTACTGTATTAGCGGGCACGGCGATCGGACCGTGCCCGCTAATACCTACGGTCCCTAGCTACAAGCGGCACCCGCTCTGAACGCCCTTACCGGCAATAGGGCGTACCTATACGCCCTTTGTCGTTAAGGGGTTAAAGGAAAAGTCCGGCAAATTTTTTTTTTAAAGTATTGTATTGCCCCCCAAAAGTTATACAAATCACCAATATACACTTATTACAGGAAATGCTTATAAAGTGCTATTTTCCCTGCACTTACTACTTCATCAAGGCTTCACTTCCTGGATAAAATGGTGATGTCACTTCCTGGATAACATGGTGATGTCACTTCCTGGATAACAATGTGATGTCACGACCCGACTCCCAGAGCTGTGCGGGCTGTGGCTGCTGGAGAGGATGATGGCAGAGGGATGCTCAGTGTCCCTCCAGTGCCCTGTGTCCCCCTGCCATCATCCTCTCCAGCAGCAACAGCCCGCACAGCTCTGGGAGTCGGGTCATGACATCACCATTTTATCCAGGAAGTAAAGCCTTGATGCAGTAGTAAGTGCAGGGAAAAAGCACTTTATAAGTATTTCCCATAATAAGTGTACTGTATATTGGTGATTTGAATAACTTTCGGGGGGCAATACAGTACTTTAATAAAAATTTTCGCCAGACTTCTCCTTAAAGGTGATATCTTTTAATCCCTTAAAGGGATATTCCAGTGTATTCTATTAAAATTAAATAAAAAAATATATATATATTTACTTACCCTCCCCCCCCCCCCATTGATCTCCCATCAAGCCCGCCATCTCTGTCTTAATCCCCTGTTGCATTGCACTTCCTTGTGTCTGGGTCACATAAGGACCTTCCCACTCAGAGGCTGCAGTGTGTCCCACAGGAAGGTCTTTGTACAACAGAGACACAAGAAAGCCAAAACAGCAGGGAACCAACACAGACATAACAGCGATGGGAAAGCGAGAGAAAGGTCCCCCCCCCCCATTTTTTTTTCTCTCTTCCAACTGCATATGTACCCACTGAATGGTCAGTCAGTATAAGGTGTATAGGGCTCCCCCGAGTGACCACCATCAGATGATGCCAGTGGAGATAGGTGTTGGGTGTGATGGAAAATGATGGCTGAACCTTTTTGTTGGGGACCTTAAAGTGACTCTGTACCCACAATCTGCCCCCAATAAAACGCTTGTACCATTAGATAGTTGTTTTTAGTCCAAGATCTGTCCTGGGGTCCATTTGGTGGGTGAAGCAATTATTGTCCTAAAAACAACTTTTAAACTTGCAGCCCTGTGTCAAATTTTTGTGGCCTAGAGTGTGTGTCCTAGCCCTGCACCACCTGTCTGTCCTTCCTCCCCATCCTCCTCATCATTAGGAATGCCCCAGGCAGGATTTCTCCTATTTATCACTTGTCTGTACACTGCACATGTGTTGGATTGTTAAGGCCCATGTTCAGTGTTCAGACAAGTGATAAATCAGAGAAATTCTGCCTGGGGCGTTCTTAATGATCAAGAAGGCAGGAAGGAGGGACAGAGAGGCGGTGCAGGCCTAGGGCACAGAAACTCTAGGCCACGCCAATTTGACACAAGGCTGCAAGTTTAAAAGTTGTTTTTTAGGACAATACCTGCCGAACTATTCCCAGGACAGATCTTGGATTAAAAGCAGCTATCCGACGGTACAAGTGGTTTGATCGGTACAGAGTCGCCTAAAATGCTGTTACCAGAATCTTAAGCAAGATGGCTGCCTCCATACTCATGTAAAGAAAATACAATAAAAAAAAAAATCTACTAGCAGAAAAATATAACAAGATTAGAAAAAGAGAATATGTATCACCGTCTGGTTTTAATTAATAATAATAAAAAAAAACATAAAGGTGATAAATTCCCTTTAAGTAGGTGGAAGATATTTGGGCTATTTTTCTCTTTAGGGAAGAATTCTTTCATTGCTTCCAGCACAAGCCTCTTTGAACTCTCGGTGTAGCTGTTTGCTGTGACTCTAAGGAATCTTGATATGAAAGCCCTTTAAAAGCTTTATATATTTTACACATTTCATCCCTTTCCAGTGCACAGAGTGGTCTCTGTACATGATAAATGATTTCTATTTTTTACCCTTCATGTAAGGAAGAATACATTTTGTGGTTTATTAGGATGTAGCGGGGGAAAGGGAAAAAGACATTCACACATCTCAAACTGTTACTCTTTGCAGGTGTGTTTTATGTTAATTTTCAAAAGTTGTCAAGTGTTGGCAAATCGCATGCATAAATTACATAGTAAGTAGAAAATACTGCCGGAACAAATTATTTCACAGGTGGAAAAAATAATAACTGCAACGGTTAGCCAAGTTCATTATAGACTGACAAGCGATAACCCCAGATCCCTGGTCAACAGTCGGTGGTGTCTGTGAAAGTTTGACAATTAATATTTTATTACTGGATGTGGTGTCAGCTGCACAATAGCACACAAGTGCCTGATTTCGTTCAGCCTGGCTTCACTGCAGGTTTGATGTGATCTTCACTAGGCAAACACATCCTGACATTGTAAAAAAGAAATTGTGGTTTGGGTTTTCGGTGTCATGCTATCATCTCCATTTGGAGGAAAGTATTGGCCGAAGAGTTTAAAGGAATTCAATGAACTGTGGGTCTAGCTAACTTCTAACACTGACATAGTATTGTGTGCTGGTGCTGAGTGTTGTGCCACATTGGTGACAGGAGGGAACAGAAAGGGAAGAATGTTTTGGTGCCAATGGAGGACTGAGGTTTAACCATGTGAAGTTCTACGGAAACCTGCTCTAAGTCCAAGAGTAGACAAGATTAAGTGCGGAATAAGCCTTTGGGTTGAGTTCAGAAGGAGGTAAATGATAGTCAGCTGAGAGAGTAGGCTGGTAGAATATAGAAGGACTGAGACTAGCCCACTAAGTGCTTGGAAGATTAGCCATGGAAGAAATTTTTTTCCCTTTTTCTGCAAGTAGACAAGGAATAAGTACTGTTTAGTGACTTTGAAGATGATGTTATTATATTATGCTAAAAGAAGTTACCGTTACTGTTGTGTTGCTCCTGTTACAAGTTAAAGTTCAGTAGGCCTAAAAGAGACAGTACCCCTATCTGCAAAATACTGGGTTGCTGGAACTGATGTTGGAACTTTTAAACTTTACTTGAAAAGGTCAAAAATAGTCACAAACAGTGCTCAGGTATTTAGTGAAAAACAATGACAAACAGTGCTCAAGTACTTAGTGCAAAAAAAATCAATAATAATAGACCAACAGGTTGTGTCTTGTCAGTAGAGAGTGGCTTTCTGGCACTGTGCTCTACTGCAGGTCCAGTCTTGAGTTGTACATCTCTTTTCTATAAGGTATCGATGGCATAGGCAAAGGTTAGGACTCCCTTATCTCCGGTTTCCCTAGAGGTCTGACAATCCATAGTGGATGGGTAGCTAGTGGCAGGAACAACTATATACACATCCTGCCTGGCCTGTAGTCAGGCACTAACTACCTGACTAAAGGGAAGTAGCTACAATAAAGGGAAGTGTGTGTAGCTAGACCTAGTGTTAGCTGCAGCTGTGCTGTGAGAGTGTGACATCTAGGGGTTGGAGTAAGGAACAGCGGCCACCTGTCCTAACCTGTGACACTAGAGAGATATACTTTTACCAAGGTGTAAGAAGAAAAGAAAAACACGTAGTGGGACACTATACTAACCTCTATGTGGTCTGTGGTCTAGCGATCACAAGAACCAGTGAAAGCACAGCAATCCTATGCAGACTGCCTGATGCAACCCTACAAAAACCCCAAGGGGGGAGGGGAGGCAGGAGGTAGCCTTCTAGAGCCTAATATTGACACTTTAGGACCATAATGGACTTGTTGAAGTATATCACAGTCCCTAGCTAAATTTAGGGACCACTTAGAAATTGTTTGTAAAACTAAATTTGTACTGCAACCACCAAGTATACAGTGCCACAAAGTGAGCCCTGAAGCCATTCCTATTTAATAAAGTAATCCCCAACATCATCTACATTGGAGTTCTCACTTTTTTTTCATAGCTTAAACATAGGAATATAGGGGGAGATTTACCAAACATGATGTAAAGTGAAACAGGCTCAGTTGCCACTAGCAACCAATCAGATTCCACTTTGCATTCCTCAACAGACTCTTTGAAAAGTAAAAGGTGGAATCTGATTGGTTGCTAGGGGCAACTGAGCCAGTTTCACTTTATACCATGTTTGATAAATCTCCCTCATAGGTTATATTTAGTTATTCCCCAAAAATCTTTTAAATGGGGGGTTCACAAAAACATCATTTGGGCTACCAGATTGTGGAAAAAACTTGCTTAAATGCAGTCATGCTGCATTTAAAAATAAAAACAATAAAAAAACACAGACAAAACATTATAAAAGTGCCAAAAATAAGATGCTTCATGCAAAAAAAGCAACAAAATGTCATATAAAAGCAGCAATGATTCAGCCTAAGGCTATGTTCACACACCATTAAATAGAGGTAATTTTGAGGCAAAAATATGGCCGTTTTTTCAGTATAAGACCATGTTCACAATTTGTAAAACACCGTCCGTTTTGTGACCCGGATGGATCACAGAATGGCCAGTGTTACTGACCATCATCATTACGGTGTTACGGATGATCTTCATTTCTGCTGAATTTTGAATGCGGGCGCATCCATGTGCATCTGAATTCCCCGCTGCACACAATGGAGAGTGCTGCCAGATCCGCAAGCTCATTTGTATGAACTGACAGGTTTTCTGCGGCTGCTATTCAATGAATAGTGTCAATGACATGTCAGTTTTTGTGCGGCCGCTAACAATTCCGGCCGGAGTGTATACTATGTGTATGCACTCCCTCTTGCTGCAGCACAATGTAAGTTAAGGATTAATCACGGCCGTTAATTAAAAGATTTAAGAAAAGTAGATACCGCGCTAGAATTTACACCATTATGGAACAACAGAGGGTTGGAAGAATTTAACAAGTGAAAAAGACTGAGCAGGTATAAAGAGAGTAAAAGATCTTTTTCAGGATGGCGAGATTAAGGGTTGGCAACGTTTAAAAGTGGAGTATAACTTAGAGGATAGTCCATGGTTGGAATATAAAAGTTTAACGAGAGCATATAAATATACCCATAAACAAAAGCTGCTGGTGAGACTGCTGCCAGTAAGTATGAGACCAATAGGAGTGAGAGTAAGTCAGAGGAGGTTGGTCTCAAGGATGTATAGTAATCTAAGAGAAGAGAAATATAAGAGGACGCTAACAGGGGGTAGGAGGGGATGGGAACAAGAGTTGGGAGCATTTACGGATGAGGAATGGAGTAAAATCTTGGGAAATATAAATAAAGTGTCGCCTAATATGAGTCATAGATTGGTGCAATTTAATTTTGTGCACAGATTATATTACACTCCAAAGTTCTTGTATAAAATTAAAAACGGAAGACAGCTGAGTGTCCAAGATGTGGAGTAGATCAAGCAGGCTGGGCCCATATGATGTGGACTTGCAGAAACATAAGTGAATATTGGAAGAATGTAACTAAGAGCATTGAAGAAGATTTGGGAGTGAGAGTCCCAAAGAATCCTGGGGTGCTGGTATTGGGGGAGCTGAGCATAAGGAAGGAATGGAGGCAGATCAGTTATTTACTGTTTATCGCAAGGCTCCAAATAATAATAATAAAATGGATATCTGTAGAGGGGCCTAGTATTGAGGGGTGGAAGGAACAGGTGTCTCTTTACAATAGATATAATAGATGACTTCCTTTTTGTGGTGTCATGTTTTGTTTTGCTGTGCTTTGTTTTGTTTGGTCTCATTATGTTGTTTTTTTTTTTCCACACTGCTGGCTTGGGGGGGGGGGGGGTGAGGGGGAGGGATTAGATGGGAAGAATATGATATAGGAAGTATATTGCTACAATTAAACTAAGGCTATGTTCACACTGTGTAAAACAATGGCCGTAGTCTGTTGTTTTGAGGTTCCCTATTATGACTGCAATGCAATGCAACTACGGCCGTTGAATGCACACTATGCCTCAGATAACGGCCGTTTTATATACGTCCCCGTGAAAAATGAACATGTCAATTATTTCCGTCCAGTAATGCTGCAACAACGGCCGTGGATTTCAGTGCAGACGCGAACGTAAAACTTATATCTGCCGAATTAAACTTGATTTTGATGTAAAAAAATTTCTGAGGGGTTTCTCGGGCTGAGCGCAGTATTTAAAGTAAATGTCCTGTTTCATCCCGCTTATAAAAATGCTAGGAAGCAAAATTAAACAACGGTCGTAGTTTCACGACTAGCCCGTACACTCGTAATTCTACGGCCGTAGTTTTGATCGCAAAAATCCGGCCGGTGAAAACAACGGTCGTTATTTTACGTAGTGTGAACATAGCCTAATTGTGCGCTGCAAGAAGGGGGGTTATACCTATGGATGTAACTAAATGATCAATTATGTGTGTATTTGATAAGAAAAATAATAAGTTATAAAAAAAAATCACCGCCGTTGTTATAAATCTGCAACAACGGCCGTGATTAATACTTAATTCAAATTGTGTAATAATGCGCACTATTGAAGTCAATGAGAAATTGTTAGGCAGTGCACACACCGTATAGAACATGGGTCTCCAAATTGCAGCCCTCCAGCTGTTGCAATACTACATTTCCCATCATGCCTGGACAGCCAAATCCAAAGCTGTCCGGGCATAATGGGAATTGTAGTTTTGCAACAGCTGGAGGGCCGCAGTTTGGAGACCCATGTTATAAAATAACAGCTGTAATTGTTTATGACCATCCAAATAATGAACATTCTCATAATGTATAAGCTGCTTTTGCAAAATACAGCTGGTTTTTATTCATCTGTTCACTATTTTATTTTAACTCAAAATTACGTCTGTGGATTGAGGGTATGTTCACACAACTTTTTTTTTTCCTGACAGTATTTTTGGACAACTTTTCCTGTCCGACGAAAATATGGCCGTATTTTAATTATTACTGCCGTAAACAAAGAGCATTATCATTATTTACGGCCAGAATTATCAAAATACGGCTGTATTTTTATCTAAAAAAATGTTGTATGAACAGACCCTTAAAGAGAAGCAAAAGTTGCACATAAACAACTGGTAGAGACTTTCTGGTAGTATAAAGTATACATTAGTCAGAGGTGATGAGCAGATAAGAATATTTTCCCTCTAGTTTATTAATCGGCAGGTTGGGGGTTTAAGCTTTGCCGCTATCAATCTACTAAAATATCGTCTAATTCCAAAAGACTTTAAATTTGATGTGCATTTTATGATTTATTCAACAATGATGCATAAATCTGCAGAGACATCATTCATTTGAAAGTTCATTAATTATGCAAATGAGCTGCAATTAACGAATGTGCTTAGTGGATGGTATTTGCATGATAATAAACTTCACATTTAATAAGATACCTTATTACATTTTTAAACTAAATGCTCATGTGAATCATTTGGAGCACACTGTGGGCAATTTGCTTTGACATTAAATTTAATGACATTGATGTCACCAATCTGTTATTAAAATAAAATTAGATTAATATACAGCCTTTCTACTTTTGACAGATTTACACATAGAGAGCAAAATCAGAAATAAATCATGGTCTACACCCAAGGTCCTTTTATGTTGCTACATCTTTGTATGTTCTGTATGGGATTTATGGACCAGATAAAGGACAATGTCTTTGTTTTACATAAATGATATTGTCATATACAAAAGGGGGGCAGGGGGGTACTTAGCAATTTTAAGGTCAACTCAACTATGTCCAAAATATTTCCTGATTAATTTCTTTGTTTCTTTATAGTCATAGACATTTGTATTTCTTATACAGAGCAGTAAATCCCCTGAATAGACATAGTGCTAAATGTTTAATACCCGGCTAGAAGTCACCACTAGGGAGAGCTTGAAGGAATGGTTCAACAAACAAAAATTTACTTTCAAGTCAACTGGTCCCATCAAGTGGCAGAAATTTTTAATTTATTTCTGTTAAAAATCTGATGTCTACCAGTACTTTTCTGCTGCTGTATGCCCTGCAGGAAGTGGTGTATTCTTTCCAGTCTGACACAGTGCTCTCTGCTGCCACCTCTGTTCATGTCAAGAGTAGTAGCAAAACCCCATAGAAAACCTCTCCTGTTCTCCAGACTGGAAAAATACACCACTTCCTGTAGGACATACAGTAGCTGATAAGTACTAAAGACTTGAGATCGGGGTCCCGATTGGTAAGTGACAGGAGCTGCTCCCGTCACACTTACACGTGGCGGTCACAGTGCAATCGCATCATTTAATGGGTTTGATGAAGGGCGATCGCGGTGGCCCGCCATCAATGGTGAGGGCCTGGCTGTTGATTGCAGCTGGTCCCCACCTGCTCAGCTCCTGAGCTCACTTCCTAGTGTTACCCCCCCCCCCTCCCGACAGGACGTACACTTACGTCCTCCTCCGATAAGGCCCAGGTGCCGAGTGCGTAAATGAACGCCCACAGTTGTTAAGGGGTTAAACGACTTTTGAGATGTCACCGAGACATACTGTATTAAATGTATTGATCGGTCAGGGTCTGAGTGTTCAGATCACAACCATTGAGGAGAACGTGCTTTCACTCCCAACTCTGTGTCACAAGATCTGGATGGACTCCCAATGTATGTCTATGGGGTCATCTAGGTTTCATTGACACAGAGCAGGGAGAGGAGCGGACGGTCAGAGTCTGAATACTTAGATCCTGACCGATAAAATGGTCAAAAGTTTTTTTTTGTGACTTTAAGGTTAGTTTGCTTTTCACCTATGTTAATGATAGGACCAAGCTTCACCACCTTTTTCTGACATGTAAATACTAGTATGGTCTAAGCAAATATTTTACTTAAATAAACTGTCTGAAATTTCTAATGCAGCCTAAATTTCCCATGATGCTTCTGGCTTCGTAGAGGCAATGGGGGTGGAGTTTAATCACTGAACTGAGTCCTAAGTGCAGGAAGGGATAGATGATTGACATAGATCTTTTGTCCCCTATCTTACATTATAGAGCTTCATATAAGATATATATAGGTCATACCCCATCTCATAGGACACACTATAGAATACAGAGGAGATAAAGGACATGGCAGACAGGCAGTATAAGTCAGAGGAGCTGTATAACATTAGCTAATCATTGCATAGGCTCACCTACTATATCACTGCACTCATGGTTTCTTAGTGCAGACATTTTATCTTCACCAGATATGTGGGGAGACATACGGAGAAATATGGATTGTGGAGCTGGGTGGGCATGGAAGGGGTCTGGAAAGAGATGAAATAATTTAGTAGCCCATATGAAGTCAGTAACACTGTCTACAAATTAGAGTATGTCATTTTCTGGTTGTCACATGACCCAGCCACAGTAATGAAATGTATGGGTGCAGCTGGGTTGGGATAAACCAAATGACACTGCAGGAATACTGATTGTGACTTAGCATTATATTGGCAAAAAAAGCAGAGTGCTTCTTTACTAATGTGTACATCATGGTTAATAACTCCAAGTGATTCTTCAATACTGATCCTCCAATGAATAGTATACAGGATTTTCCACTTAACCTCTACTGCTGTAAAGCCAAGATTTGAATAGGGATATATACACCTATGTTTTCTACATTTCAGCCCCTGGCTTCTTTATTCAAGGAGCATGCCCTGCCAACAGCATTAAATCCAACCATAATGTCCTATTTATACCCTGGCAAAAAGCCACATTACATTGTAAGAGGATTATCAAATCTCAAATAGATTCACAGAAAAGCCCGCAGGGAGATTTAGGCAACCTAGAAGAAAGAAGGCAAGAATGGAACTAGGCCAAATGAGTCCATAGAAACTCCTATAGTATTATTTGTATACAGTACTGTTAAGTACACAGTATTTATTCTTCAGAAGAACACACAGAACACTTTATACAGAAAATGATACAGGCATTTTAACAGCTAAATATACCCTTGACTTTCTTACAGCTTCCATTCTTTTTGAGGCTCCCTGCAAGGCTGCTTCTTGTAAACACCTCTAAGTGCAGCCTTTGATGTTAGTTACATTTTCTGCTTCTTGTGCTCCATAAAAATAGAATAATAACTGTAGCTCGTTCGGTTGAAATATATTTCTCCCAATGCTCCATAAATATGTATCTACTGTATGTTTGTCTAAAGTGGGAAAGGGTAAAAATCCTCGTGTAGACTCCTCTGCCAGCAGCTTCTATGATGTAGAAACAATGGATCGAGTATGTTGAAATCAGACACTTGGAATTGGGGAAAGTTGTGGGATATCTATATTCACATACATCCACATTAGTGTAATGGCACGCAGTCATGTCTGTTATCCCGTACCTGCTGCGTCTCACACTGTGCTTTAGTCATCTGTTTGCTCTCCTGTTCTTTGTTTGTGTGCTTGTCTATAAGTAGCTTCTCATTTGTGCTGTGCTGGCATCCTGGAGGAGTGGGGTCCCTCTGGTGGCAAGCATGCGCTTGTTCACCTATATTTATCGGCTCAGCAGGGCCGTTTGTAGGGCCGGGCGAGCCAGGCCACCGCACTGGGCGCCCGACAGTACTCGGCCCGCAACCCCTGCATCATCAGGGCTTGCCCGGGGATCTGGAATCTAAGTTCTAGATCCCCTGGCAAACCTTTAGCTGTGTGTACGCCTTTAAGACGCACGCACTGCTAAAGGGAAAAGTGCAGGGGCACAGACATTGAGGCTTCCTGTGCAGACGCCCTCTGTAGCGGTGAAGAGCAGGGTGAGTTGCTGATGGGGGCTTATGAGGAGGGGGTGGGGGGAATCCTGATCAGAGAAAGCACCGGATATGTCCAGATAATCCCACGCCCCTGCCGCGATAAGCCCCGCCCCGCTATGATAAGCCCTGCCCCCGGCGCCACAGGTCACCCAGTTTTCCCAGCATCCTGTATGTCAGTATAATGGCAGTCACCCAGCATCCTGAATGTCAGTATAATGGAGGTGACCCAGCTTTCCCAGCATCCTGTATGGCAGTGTAATGGAGGTCACCTAGCTTTCCCAGCATCCTGTATGGCAGTGTAATGGAGGTGACCCAGCTTTCCCAGCATCCTGTATGGCAGTGTAATGGAGGTCACCTAGCTTTTCCAGCATCCTGTATGGCAGTGTAATGGAGGTCACACAGCTCTCCCAGTATCCTTTATGTCAGTGTATAATGGAGGTCACACAGCTTTCCCAGCATCCTGTATGTCAGTGTAATGGAGGTCACACAGCTCTCCCAGAATCCTGTATGTCAGTGTATAATGGAGGTCACACAGCTTTCCCAGCATCCTGTATGGCAGTGTAATGGAGGTAACACAGCTTTTCCAGCATCCTGTATGTCAGTGTATAATGGAGGTCACACAGCTTTCCCAGTATCCTGTATGTCAGTGTAATGGAGGTCACACAGCTTTCCCAGTATCCTGTATGTCAGTGTAATGGAGGTCGTACAGCTTTCCCAGCAGCCTGTATGTCAGTGTAATGGAGGGCACCCAGCTTTCCCAGCATCCTGTATGTCAGTGTATAATGGAGGACTTTTATCAAGATTCGCCCTGTTGCCAAAATGACCTAGAAACTGCGGCTCGGCACACAATTACTAGCTAATTCTAGACTGATCACCTGAGAGTATTAATTGCCACCACCTTCAGACCTCTGTGCTCAGTTGTTGGTATGTTTCAGTCAACAAATTACATCTGTGCTCCCTGGTTATCTTTCTTGCTTCCTTGCAACCTTCTAGTCATTTGGATCTTGTTCCATTCCTGGTCCTTTGCTCAGCTCCAGTCTGAAATATGTCTTCTCATTGTATTCTGAAGTTTGACCACAGAGGAAGAGCAGCATCTCTGGGTCAATCACCAGCAGGGCAGTTCCCACCAATTATCAGAGAAGGAGATTTAAAGAAGTGTCTGCTTTCATCAGTGATTGTGTCTGGTACCTTCTACTAGTGTTCTCTTCTCTCTCTCTTGCCACATATCCTATGTTTGACCTTGTGTCAGTTTTCAGGACTTGCCTATGGATTGTGATTTTATCTTTACTGTACCTCTTGGGTTTGAACTGGCCTGTCTCCAGTTTTGTTTCTATTTGGTCTCTGACTTACTTTTCAGGTTTCAGACCAATGGCTAGTTTAGGGTTTTCCCTTCCACATGCTCATTCAGCTTATGACATACCCTTCTGGTTTGAATCTGACTGTTGTACAACGAACGTAAACTAACAATAAAGAAACTTACAAACACTCTGTTAGGCAATAATAATAATAATGTTGTTTCTCTTATATTTAGTCTACAAATGAATACTCTCTGCAAGGCAAAACCTCCGATCTTCCTTAGAAGAAAAACATTTCAATAATTTTTAGCTATTGGTTAACGAAATGCTTGGCATAGGGTAGAAGTGGAAGAACAAATATGTAGCCTTCTAATCCTTGAAGATGAACCCCAGTCGACATAATATATAATTCCCAACATGCCCATTATAACACTGGTCTTATATTTTCCTCTCATGCCATATAACTCTAACTCATAGAAGAGAAAAAGCAACCTTACTGTATGTTCCATAATAATATGAAGAAGCAGTTATCCAATCAGGTAGCTTGGTACTATCTATAGACTTCTAGCATTAGAGAGGCAGGGAGACAGCTGTTTGAAAACGGAGCTGGAGTCATCCACTTTCAGTTACAGGTCAGTTAAACTATGTATAGTGGAGCTCACTATACACATATTTATACAGCTTGTTTTGAGTTCAATAACAGCTATAGAAATCCATATGCAGCAAACTACCACTTAGGGTATCTTCACACTGAGTAAATGTGGCGGAATTCCACGGCGGAACTCTCATGTGTGCCTCAGTGTGAAACAGTTTGTGTATGGGAGAGCTTGCATGCCTCCGCTCAAAGAATTGACATGTGGAGGCGCACAAGCCCTCCCATAGACAAACAGTGTCACACTGAAGCAGGCGGGATTCTGTGGTGGAGAGTTCCGCCGCGGAATTCCGCCACATTTGTGAACATACCCTTATAGTTATTAGACTAAAAAAATAAATTGTTGTCAGAAAGAGACCAGATGTCCCCTTTAAGGCCCTAATATACAGAATGATTATAGGCCATACTCGAATCGTCCTGTGTAATAGAAGACATAGATCAGCTGACATGAACGGCTGATCGTTGCTGTTGTTTGTCTTTCAACATGTTAAAAAAACAAACGACAATGATAGCAGCGATCTGCTGCCGTCATTCTGTGGAACAGGAACGGCAACAGCAGACCGCCACTATCCTCGAAGGGTTCCCCGGACGATCTAGCAATCACCAGGGCAGACCCCCCACACATTACGGCGGCCTCTTCTGCACTTACCAGCTCGCTGCTGGCATGTGTAATGGCGCCGGCAGTGAGCAGGGAACGAGGAGCAAATGAGCGCTGACATCGCATGTTTGCTCCTCACAGTCGCCCCATGTATATTATCTTCTTCTTTCTTTTTTTCTTCTTTCTTGCCACATCTGCTGGAAGTTTGTTCCAAGCATCTACTACTCTATAGAGATATAAAGATATATGTCATGATCTATAAAGATATTTGTCATTTATCCTCAAAAACACAATTACTATAATTTTGTATTATTATTTTCTGTAGACTTCCTATTGTGTAAGCAGTTTGGATGATCAGCTCACTTTACATCATTTACAAAGGAAGAATCGGAATCTATTATCACTTCATTTCCTACACTGTTCCGGATGTTTCTTGTATAATAATAGCCTTTGCCTGCCAAATACAAATACCTATGACTATGCTGTATTTACGATTACCAGCCCCTCTTCCATGGTGTAATTCCCTCACATCCATTACTTCATTTTACCTATTAAGTTTGAACATAAAATAATTGTGTCCTTTAAATTATTGATAAAATCTGAGCATCTATCCAAAGACTGAAATGCTAAAAATTCATAATAAAGGGATTCTAAACCTTTTTAGAAACTTGTTTTGGCTAATAAAACCATTGTGCATAGTTGTGTAGTTTTGTAGGTTCAGCAGTGGAAACAATGGGTGTTTTCTATCCAGGGAAATGTACAAATCTGGGTTGTAATCATATTTTTATGTTATCATTTCTGCCAGAAAAAGACATCTGTAAGTTAAATTTTGCACATTTAAATGCACGCACTATTGGAGTTATCTATCATCAGTGGTCATTCACATGTGGCATTGGGGTAGAAATGTCAACCAGGCAATAAGAGAATCACAGGAAATAGAAATTAAGTTTATATTATAATACAAAATGACTTCTCTTATTTAAAGAAAATTTGTCATGAGAAAAAGACCTCTTGTTAAAATCAAGTTTTTATTTTTTTCTAATTTCCCAATATACTATATGTATAAAATAATTTTGCCGTTTTCTATTGAAGCACCGTCCCGCCACCAGTGAGAGGAAACCCCTGTCCCTCTATGACATCGCTCCATTAGAGACATGCAAATAATTGGGAGACTTTCTTGATTTTCTTGAAGTTCTTGATCTAACCATAAGGGTCCTATTAGACAGCCGACCAATAATGTAAATGAGTGCTGATTTGCTAGATCAGCGCTCATTTTCTGAGCCTATTACACGGCCGATTATCGCTCCTTGTAATAGGACCCTAAGAACGAGCAGTTTCCAAAGTTTCCTTGTCTACCATTCAGACACAAAAGGCACCTTTATTACACACCTATCTCTGCCTGGACCATATCCAAGTGCTTAGCTGAAGAAAATTTGGTGTGACGGCTTGCATTATGTGTGCTGCCAATGACAGACAGCCACCATTGCCTTCATTTTCATGTGCCAGATTTATCACAATGATTTAGCTCCTTTAGTCCAAGTTTAGAAAAACCATTAGGTGGCTTACGTTACTCCAAAATGGTATGCCACAACATATTTTTGTATCACACTATACAAAACACCCCATGTACTGCTACACAACCCCACCACAACACCACCACTAAATAGACTAAACACAACATTGTCTACAAATTGTCTAAAACTCATGCAGACCTGTTTTTTTTAGCAGAATATATACGTCAGAATTCTGGGGTCTTTGCACTAGTAACTCTGCCCCAACATTTAGTTTATTATTTAAAGTGTCACTGTGTTTATAACTTTCAAAATCTAAATCAACAGTAGATGTGATATAAAGCAAGTTTGCAATTAACATTCTTTTTTTAGTTATCATGGAAAACATGGCACTTCCTGTTTTCTGACTTTTTTTTTCTCAGAAAACAGGAAAACAGTCAGAAAAAAGAAAGTCCTGAGTCTCGTGACTCTCTGTACTGTCCAGAATTTCTGTGTTTAGTCTGTTTTTTTTTTTCACCAGCACAAATCAGAAAATCTGCCTTCAGGAGACTGGACCTGGTTTTCTGGTAAGTACAGCTTTATTTTACAGCATGATAACAACAAAAAATAATGAATTTATATTGCAAACTTGCTTTTTTCACATCTACTGTTGCTTTAGATTTTAAAAGTTATAACGACAGTGACACTTTAAATCAAAGGACAAAGAAGAAAAATAAGAAATTATTTTCTGTGTATGCCTCAACACTTGCTCATTGTACAAAACATCCATTGTTTTATATCATTGTCTTGTATTGCTTTGTAGAGTACATGCATCCTGATGACTTCCTGGACCTGATTGTATTCTTCTTATTATGTATTCTTAATTGAAGCATCTCTATTCATGCAAAGTAATAACCATAAGAACTAATCAAGAGAGACAGATTAGATAATCATGAAGATGACTGAGTTAATCCTTATTATTTCAGTACAAGAGAAGAATATGAGGCTTTGACAGGACATTTTTATGAGGATACATCTTTGCATTATCCTTGACTGCCATTGATTCCATAGAATCCATTTATACTACAGTAACAGTAATGTAATGTTAAAAGATTAAATTATTTGCACTGGGATGGAGAACTTTCGACCCTCCGGCTTTTGGAAAACGGCTGTCGATGCATGACGGCAATTGTAGTTTTGCAACAACTGGAGGGCCAAAGGTTCCCACATCCCTGTTATAAGTATATGGGTTAATAAAAGTGATAGCAACCATGATACAATGCAGTAGAATGTGTTGGCGCCATATAAATACAAATATTACTATAACAATAGTAACGAGAGAATAGTTAAATAAATAATAATTTTTATAATTGTTATAAAAATATAATTATTATTAACACAAACAAACAAATCTTACAATCGATAACAAATCTAGCAAATCGAAAAATAAAGGGTATAACTGTTAATAGGAAGAAATACAGATTAAAGTGGTAATATTAAATAACAGACTAAAAAGGGTTAATTCTATATAAAATGCTCAATAATGATCAAGAGGTCACCCCTTCTAGTTTCTACAGTTAAAAGCATGAGCATCAGCATGAAATTTGTTGTTTGCTGGACCTGCTTGTTGACGGCGCGGGAATCCCAGTGGCATGGCCCTTTTTTCAAAATACCATCGGAATCCTGCACTTGGTGCCTTTTTCGGCTTGAGCACAGGCCCAGCTCAAGGCACTGGGGGCAGGCCTAGCGTCCTCTGGTGTGACAATAACCCCTAGCTGACGCAATCTTGCTTGATTCTAATGGAGACGCTTTACTGAGGGGAGTGTCGGGCCTGCCACCACTGCTCCATGCCGGGCCGGTGCTTAAGCAGCAATTGCCGTCAAGTGCTGGAACCTGATGGCATTTTGGAAAAAGGACCACTCCACCAGGATCCATGCAGCAGCACTGAGCAGGTGTGAAAAAAAAAATCAGTAATCGTGATGGTACATTCGCTTTAAGCAGATTGGAGTCAATTATTCTTTTTGTTATAGGATTTATTTATTTTTTAAATAAAAGCCCATTGGGCTATAGGGCAGAAAATGTATGAGCAGGTTTGAAATAGATTAGAAGTTACAAGAGTCTATATTAGAGTTCTTATGATGGATGGCCATAGATTCATGGGTAATGAACTTGACTATAAATGTGTCTCTCCTACTGTTAAAGGAAATCTATCTGCATGGATAATGTGAGCCTAATTGAGGAGGACTTCAGACTTACTCTAAACCTCTATGATGACTTTTACAACTCAATAAATATGTTTAACATATCCTGACTGGAAAGATTGCATAAAAATGTGAAAAAAACTGTATAAAGAATAACTGTCCACATAAGCGGTATTAAAGACTGCCCATAACTGCTATAAGCATAAATGGTGCATATTCCTAAAGTACCTGATATTGTGCTCCACATTTTTTACTATAGAGCACCAATCCTGTGTTTTTTCCTGCATAATTATGGAAAAAGACACAGACACAGACACCTCCAGGGCAATATATATGTGGTTCTAACCAGGTAAATAGTAGACATTAGCTTCATACAGATGAATACAGTTAAGCCCCTATTACACGGGATGACTACGAGGAGCAAACTAGCACTGTCAGCAGTTGTTTGCTCCCCGTTCCCCACTCGCTGCCGCCGCTATTACACGTGGCAGCAGCGAGCGGGTGAGAGCCGGAGGGGGCGCAGAGAGGTGCAGGGGGGGGGGGCTGCCTGGGTGAGCGCTAGATCGTCTGGGCAGCCCATATCATATAGCAGCGGTCTGCTGCGGCTGCTCCTATTCTGGGGAGCAACGGCAGCATATCGTTGCTGTATGAGTTGTTTGTCTTTCAACAATGTTCAAAGACAAACGACTGCAACGATCAGCTGACATCGGCCGACATGCCTCCTATTACACTAAATGATTATCGTCCATAGCGGCCGATATCGGCCGATAACCGTTCCATGTAATAGGGCTTTGATTACAGGCAGGCACAATTGTACAAAAGTGTTGAAGGAAAGTAGTGCTTTTCTTTGCTGCTGATTGGCAGGGCTGTCACCCCCACATTAGACAAATGACTGGACTGGCAGCACTTGGTTTAGTTCATTGAGGTGCGGTGACACTGGATTACTGCAGCACAGTTTCTTTTCACTTCAATGGGAACTGTGCTGCAGTAACTCACCGTGAACTTTTTATATTTTCATGTTGCACTTCCCCACATTATCCTGCATTGGATGTAAATAGAGCCACTGCAAAGTAGGTGGATGCTGCCAATACAACTCTTCACTACTTAGAGAGTATTATGCACAAGTCCTATTCCCCTTTACTTTATTACTATAGTTGCATCTTTCCACACTCAATACAGAATCAGGAGAGAGATTCCGCCTGAACAACCGCTCTAAATTGTGGCATCACTTTCCTGCTTGATGGCGAGCAGTGAGACTATGGAACTCCTTGCCACATTATGTTGTCATGAGCCTGATTTACTAGATAAGATGGATGCTTTACTTAAAAAATACAATACTACAAGTAGAGATGAGCAAAGCGAAACAGGCCAATCAAGATTTGCTGTGAATCGGGCTGTCAATTCACTTTGTTCTGCTAAGCGAATTCCCACCGATTCTATAAGGAAATTAGCAAAAAACAAAATGGCGGCTGCACATGCTGTCTGGAGCATCACTGGGCGGGAGAAAGTGATTAACCATAATGCTCCTCTGTGGTGTCAGCACCTCACCCTCCATAAAAGGCGGTTTTGTAACGGAGGTGGCCAGTCGGCTGTGTTTGGAGGAGAGAGTAGGAAGTTAGAGCAGAGCAGGGAGAGATTAACAAAGCGATATAGGGACAGAAAGGAGAGGAATGGCAGAAATTGGATGATTGGCTGGCTGATTGACATTTTTTTTAAATTGTGATTTTCCGATTTTTGACACTTTTACAACAGTATGCTTTAACAAATTCACCCTTCTGTAATAGTCCCAGTATTGCAGCTACTATAATTTCGGCTGTTTTAATGAAATTTAGTGAAATTTGTTAAGATTTGCAAATCCTAACGAACTTGTTAGAAAATTCACAAAGCTCGCGAAACGAATCTCCGGCTGCTTTGCTCATCTATAATTACAAGTTATGGGCACTAGATTTTATGTGATAGGATGTTGATCCAGGGATTTATTCTGATTGACATGTTGGAGTCGGGAAGAAATTTGTCTCCATGTGATGGGGTAATTGGCATGGGGGGGAGGGGTGTTGGCATGTTGACTTGTGGTTCAGGCAGTAAAGTGATGACTAGTTCCCTTTGTATTAGCCTCATGTTATTTCTGAGATGCATCCTAAGAGTTAAACAGTGCATTAAGTATCATACAAAGAAGTCTTTAGTCTCCGTACATACAGATTTCACATTCCATCTAAATGAGCTGATATACTTTAAATCTGGGTTACAGCAAAGTTCAGGAAGACTTTAGTGACATTGAGAAGACCAAGCCGAACCATCAGTATTCTTACAGCTATGTCACTCAGAGGAATGTCCTGTCTGTTATACATGATACACAGGAAATGTCTTCATAGTAGTTGAATATAAAGAAAACCTAGCATTTGCCAATTGAATACATTACCTTTCTTTATATTTCTAAAAAATTTTTATATATATATATATATATATATATATATATATATATATATATATAAAATTACAATACTGAGTGAATGTCTTGTAAAGATATAGAAACATTGTGACCTAAATTATTAAGAAGAAACAAAACTGGAAACAATGGTGTTCCTTATATCATTATATCCCATTATATCATTATATCTTCTTATATCCCTCCCATTATGTGAGAGATAGGGTTAGCTGGATTCCTGGCTAGAGAGTAGTCAGGAACAGGAAGTCCATTGCAGGATGTAACATCAGACAAAAATTAAATGAAGACAGAGCAGAAGAAAAGCATTAAGGACCACATATATATACATATATAGGCTAGGTTCACACTATGTAACTGTGCAGCTGTATTTTTTATGCTGCTGTAAATGTGCGGATGAAACTACGGCCGTGGGAAAAAATAGACATGCGGCTGAAAACATACGGTCATTTACTTGGAAATCTGGTTCAACTAAAAATAACAAATAAAATCTTAAGAAAGTGATGCAAACACCTCTGGATGCATCTGGGAAAGCAGGGAAACAGTTTACATAAATTGCTATTACCGGGGTTTGCGATCCTCTGCAGTATGCCGATGCCGATGTCTCTCATGTTTAATATATTGAATTAATAAAACACATTTTCTTTGTAATAAAGTCCCTTTCGTTGTTCAATAATTAATTCTAACGAATCCATCATTTTGCAATTAAATATACTGTTAAAATAAATATATATATAAATAAATGTATATTGATATATATATTTATTTTTTGACAGTATATTTAATTGCACAATGATGGATTCGTTAGAATTAAATTATTGAACAACGAAACTGATTTTATTTAAACGAAAATGTGTTTTATTAATTAAATATTAATTAGTAGAGGAAGCTCCAGTAAGCCGTTAATTCATATTGCCGGCAAAAGAGCTTTCTGTACTAATCATCACTTTACTTTAATTAAAACATCAAATGTTTCTTCTAATTATGTTATCACAATAGCATTATTAGAAGAAACACCCCCACACCCCTCATTGACCATTTTATTAAAAAAACAACAACAAACAACCGCTGGTCATCGACGTAGTCCACGGAATCCGACGTAATCCCCAGGATACCGATATCTGAAAAACAAAAAGGGAGAAACACACAAAAAACACACAAACAGGAGCACAACACCCATCATTGTGAGCGGTGTTGTGCTCCTTACAGTATGCAGCATCTTTACAGATCGCTGCTTACAGTCTGGCCCCCAAGGGGTTAAGGGAGGATGTATTGTATCCCCCTTAACCTCTTGGGGGCCAGACTGATGTCAGACTGCACCCATCCCAGCAAGGAAGGGGTTAAGTGACCCCCCTTCCTTGCTGGGAGGGGTGCAGTGCAGGGGAGGGGGTGGGAAGATCTGTATACTCACCCCAATGTGTCCTCTTCGCTAGTCCGCAGCACAATGAAGTCACTGTGCTGCGGACCCGCTAATTATATGTGCGCTGAGCCGATCAGCCAATCAGCTGAGCGCACATATAATTCTAAATGTTTCTTCTAATAATGCTATTGTGATAACATAATTAGAAGAAACATTTGATGTTTTAATTACAGTAAAGTGATGATTAGTACAGAATGCTCTATTGCCGGCAATATGAATTAACGGCTTACTGGAGCTTCCTGTACTAATTAATATTTAATTAATAAAACACATTTTTGTTGAAATAAAATCAGTTTAGTTGTTCAATAATTTAATTCTAATGAATCCATCATTGTGCAATTAAATATACTGTCAAAAAATAAATATATATATAAATATACATTTATTTATATATATATTTTAACAGTATATTTAATTGCACAATGATGGATTCGTTAGAATTAAATTATTGAACAACGAAAGGGACTTTATTACAAAGAAAATGTGTTTTATTAATTTAATATATTAACTATTAGAGGCATCGGCATTTAGCATCATTGCCGGCTATTTTTGAACTACTCCGTACGGACCGCCTGTCAATCCACGGCCGCATGTCCAGCCGCAAACAATGGTCTTGTTCATCTTTTACGGGTCCGTTTACGATAGGGCCGTAGATTCATACATAGTGTGCACTGTGCAGCCGTATATCGTATACTTTCCAGCGTACGCATGAACCACCAAAAATACCGCCGCACAATTACAGCCGCAAATACAGCCGCACAGTTACATAGTGTGAACCTAGCCATATACACTATGGACACTCACTGGACACTTTTATTCGCATACACTGCGATCCTATGTGGGGATAAGGGGTTAATGTGCACTTGGCTTTACACAGCTGCTGAGCTTCTAATTGTTTTCTCACAACCAATGAATGTTTTGTTGAATTTGTAACACATCTATATAAAGTTGTAATTGTTTCACAATGTCACGCTTGAAAATGATGACGTGAGGTCATCGAAACGTCGCGTTTGCATATGCCGCATTTACTCACATGTTGTGAATTTATTGTTTTGATGGAATAAACCACTTTTTGCACGTACTATTTGGAGTGCTGCAGACTATTTTACATTGGATTTATCAGCCCTTGGTCAAGGCAATCTGCTGGCACCATTATAACAGGACTTTGTGTTGTGCTGCTTGATTATACTATTTCCGCGCACTTACGCCCGTAGTCTACTTACGCTTCCCGAGCGGCGTACGGAGCGATCTGACAGCGGTCTTTTACTTGGAAATCTTTGGCTAGCCCCGGACACCCCACAGAACCTTTTGGATCGGCAAAGAAAAGTTCAGAAATGAAGAAATCCCCACTCCGTACGGGACCGCATGTTACGCTACGGGCGTAAGTTACAGCATTTACGTCCTCAAACAATAGTCTGGTTCATTTTTTACGGCGCCGCATACGATCCGGGCGTAAGTTCTTAGGTAGTGTGAACTGTGCCGTAGATCGTATACTTTCCATTGTACGCAAACTACGTAAATCTCTGGCCGATTATTCACGGATCGCGCTACGGCCGGAAACTTACGTAGTGTGAACATAGCCTAAGGCATTACTTTATTCATCTGCACATATTCTGGTATTAAACATCTTTTTAAATGTATAGAAACATTGTCAAAGGATGTTCTGTTTGCTATAGAAGAAATTGCCTTTTCATTTTACACAAGCCCCCTCCCCCCCAATTGAATAAAACCTAAGATAAGATCACAAAAATTGAACTAAAATGAGAAATCTAGACATCAACAAGAATGATCTTAACATTTTCAAGTGCAAATTCTAGTACGTAACTTTACTACTCTCATGTGACTTCTATGACTTATATCTAATAAAATGTAAACCCGAGAGAAAGGCTATGTTCACACAACGTCAAAAATGGAGAAAAAACGTCAGTTTTTGCCGTGATTTAACTGACTGCAATGGCAATGCATTAGAGTCAATGGGAAGACAGACGTCCAATGCAAACAATGCAATGAAAAACGGATGTTTTTGCTGCGGACGTCAAATAATGAACATGAACATTATTTTCGGACGTCTTTTGCAAACAGCGGACGTTTTTTATTAGTTGTTCACACACAGTTCTTCTTTTGTCACTGTTCTTTCTCTGTTTTTACTATTAAATTCAATGGACTTTTAAATTAAGACGCACCCAAAGTCCAATTAGTAACCCCAAACTAAAATAATGTGCAAACATCAGTCATTGCACTAAGTGGAGGCCAGGCTGCTAAAAAACGTCCGTTATTTTAGACTCAAAATAACAGACGTCATTTTAAACGGAGCTGAAAAAACATTGTGTGAACATAGCCAAAGAGAGATTATTTTTTATGTATTTCCTTTATTCTCTCCTTGTTGGAGTCTTGTTGCAGATGAGCGACATGAGGCAGAAATGGTTTTTTGGATTTTTGCGCTATCAAGAATAAAAAATCCGTAAATGTTGTGAACGTGCGGCTGAATAAACTGCTGATGATAAAAGTTATCTTATGGAATATGTCCTCGTCTATGATGCTCCTATAGAAGCATCACCAGCAGAGTTGGTTGGGTAAATAGGCAGAAGTTTTTTTCAGTTGAGTTCCCCGCTTGAAGACAAAATAGTGACTCATCCATCTGTCTATCTGCGGAACACTCCCCATCGAATTGACACTCAAAGTAAGAATTCTGAAGAACTGTAAATCCCTACTCTAGCACTTTTTGTGTTTGTGAGTGTTAGGTGGTTCAGAAGCAAAACTGCTGACAGCCCAAAATAGCCACCGGGAAGGTTAAAGCACACATAACTTTATTCTCGGTCATGCATTCGGTCATGAAAATTTTAATTTCCCGGCAGAGCAGAGTCGGAGACTATTACAGGGAACTCGGAGGTAGAGCTTGCCTTATAAACTTTTTAGCAGCTGTGGCTAGGTCAGGTACTATAAATGTTATTTGTTTGGTCATACAAAGTGAACAAAGGTTTGTAAGCTCTTACTTTCACGTTGGCTATTTAGAGCAATTTGTTAAAAATAAACTGCTGACATTCCCTTTGAGAACCCTGATTATTTATTATCCATAGGGGGCTTGTTTTATTATTATTTATCTTGTTTTTCTTGTAGAGTGTTAAAGACTAGAGATGAGCAAACCGGGTTCGGGTTCGAGTCGATCTGAACTCGATCGTTTTGCATTTGATTAGCGGGGGCTGCTGAACTTGGATAAAGCTCTAAGGTTGTCTGGAAAACATGGATACAGCCAATGACTATATCCATGATTTCTGCATAGCCTTAGGGCTTTATCCAACTTAAGCAGCCACCGCTAATCAAATGCCGAAAGTTCGGGTTTGGATGGACTCGAGCATGCTCGAGGTTCGCTCATCTCTAATAAAGACGTATTCCAGGAAAATTTACTTTTCCCCTATCCACAGGATTTGAAAAGAGGCAAAATCTCAGTCTTTCCCTTATTACCTGTTCTTTGTGTATACTCCATTTCTGGCTTTGGGCCAAGACAATCTGTTGGTGTAATAGGGCCCTCATCTATTGGGCCAGAACCATATTTACCCTGTGTACATCCACTATACATGTATCTTAAGAGTTGTAGAAGAACAATACCACGCCTATCCAGAAAAAAATCTTTCTTCAGGTTACGTGTGGTTTTGCAGCTCAGCAATTCTATTCGAAAGAATACCATCTACAATACCAAACACAACCCCTTGGACAAGTGTGGAAGAAAAAGGGAATGTTTACTAATCCTACATAACAACTTTAATTCTGAGAATAGGTAAGGTGAAACACAAGCAAGGTAAGATTAGGAGCCCTATTACGAGGCTCGACATTAACCCCATCATGACCCAGGCGTAAATGACCACACCAATTTTAATTTTCACATCTTTCTTTCTACAGGGCCATGTAAGAGCTTTTTTTCAGAAACAAATGTACTTTGTACTGGTGCCTTTCAATCTACCATAACATGTATAACGGAACCCCAAAAATATTATTCATGATACCTTTATTCTATAGGTCAGTCCAAACAAAACGATATGCAAGGTTTTTATTTAAAGAAGCAGTTCACTTTTTATTTTTTTCGCCCCCCCGGGTAGCCGCTGTCAAGTATACTTACAGAAGATGATCGGTATCCCGTTCCCGTCGGTCAGTTCCGTCCCGCGGTGCCGTTCACATCGGGCGCGCGCTCACTTCCGCCGGCGCTGTGACTCCTCTTCTCTCCCTTGTAATTTGAACGCCGGAAGTCACGCGCTTCCATAGAGAATGCATGGAAGCGAGTGACTTCCGGCGTATAATCACTGGGCAGAGAAGAGGACTCGCAGCAGCCGGCGGAAGTGAGCGCGCGCCCGATGTGAACGGCACCGCGGGACGGAACTGACCGACGGGAACGGGACACCGATCATCTTCTGTAAGTATACTTGACAGCGGCTACCCGGGGGGGCGAAAAAAATAAAAAGTGAACTGCTTCTTTAATGAAAACTTCTTTTATTTTTACAAATAGTTACTATTATCATGGCCCTATTTTGACTCTTTTCACCTATGGGGCTGTATGGGATGTAACTTTTTGCGCCATGATCTCTAGTTTTTATTAATACCATATTTGTGTAGCTTGGACGTTTTTAGCAATTTTTCATAATTTTTTTTTATATATAATGTAACAAAAAATCTACAATCCTTTCTCCCCCCCTCTTTTTGTTTATGCCGTTTGCCGTATTGGATCTATTTTAATAGATGGTACAATTGCACACGCCACGGTATATAACCTGTTTGTTTATTTATTTAATTATTTTTACATGTTTTATTTGCATAATGGGATTGGAATGTGATTTTATTTTTTATTGGGGGAGGGGCTTTGGGGCATTTTTAAAAACATTTTTACTTTTTTATTTTTGACACTATTTAAGTCTCCCTGGAGGACTTTTACGTGGAATTTTTAGATTGCATACACTGATCATTGTTATGCCATAGCATAGCGTTGATCAGTCTTATCGACGTTCTTCACATAGAGCCTACCTGTGGCAGACTCTATGAGCAGAAGGCTGGCCAGACCACACAGATGTAAGGAGAACTCCTCCGTCGTCTGGGAAATTGATCGGGACCCCTGCAATTACACTGTAAGTGACAGGAGCTGCTCCTGTCACACTTAAAGGTCGCAATTTTAATGGCCGTTAATCAGCAAAATACGGCCAATAATTGCATGGTGTAATAGAGCCTTTAGCGTAGTAGGTTTTCACCATCAGGTCTAAAAGCCATTGGCTGTCAGTAAAAAGTCAACCACTCTGATCCTGACTGGCCTGCCTCCTAAACAGCATAGAAGGGACATCTGGACATTTGCCCCTTTAACTTTTCGCAATATACAGTATAGACTTTAATTAATAGTCAGAGGCATTACCTTTATATTAAAATACCAGTCTGGCCTATTTCTTCCCATTGTCAGTCAATGTTTAATTGACTAATACCGGTATAAAACAGTCTCACTATAACAATGGATGTTACTTAATTTTACTCCCTGCTACTTTTATCTTTTAATAGAACTCCCTGTTGTTTCTCAATCTGGTTAATAATAAATAATATAAAATTACAATGCTGAACGGATGTCTTGTAAAGGTACGGAAATGATACAAGCTAAATTATTAAGCAAGAAACAAAACCTAATTCAAGCGGGTGAGTGTTGTCGGAGTTGTTATGCAATGCTACGAGCTGGAAACAAAGGCATTCCTTATATCAATAATGAAATGTTACAATCCAGCTTATCGACTGCTTAATAAAAGTAATGTGTTCAGGGGCCAAAGAAATAGATGTTTAGAGTGCAAATCACAGAGTGGAAAAACATTATAGTGAGTAATATATATTAAGAGGATGTAATTTACCCACTGAAGCCTCAATAAATAACATAAAGAGAAGAAAAACGGAGTGGTGTAGAAGAGTAAATTATGAGGCTGCCTAGGGAAAACTATTCTTCTGTAGAAACACAATTATAAGGCTCTATTCATACCATGCGTATGTTCAGGTTATATAGTGGGAAATGCTTCTGGCATATACACTACTCACAAAAAGTTGGGGATATTTGGCTTTCAAGTAAAATTTATGGCAAACTTAAAAAGTTCCTGCTCCTGTAATATTATATCATGAAAGTAGGACATTTAAAGGGAATGTATCACCTAATTTTTTTTACTGAGCTGATTTTAACAGAATTTCGTGACATGCTTTACAGCAAGACTCATGGACATAGATGACAATAGACTCTGTCCCCTTGAGATGACTGGGAATCATTACAGAGAGATGCTGTTGTCTCCTCTGTCTACTGGTGTCACATGTCGCTGCAATGCTGTACAGATCACTTTACTGCAGCCTCCTCTTATTGCCACAGACACAACAGGAAGTCTCAGCTTAGTTTTAGCCCCAGTGGTGAGAAGGAAAACGGCAAGATTTCAGAATTATTTTATAATACAGTTTGTTCACACAACGTATATTTTCGTACAACGGCAATGATTATTACGAAAATATACGTGCCATTGCTGCCTATGAGATCCCGGACGGAGCTCATACACATAGTATGCGCTCTGGCCGGGATCCCTAGTGGTGCCGCAAACAACTGACATGTCAGTTTTCTGTTTCCGCTATTCATTGGGTTATCTTTTTCTTTTAAATCAACTGGTTTTGGATAGTTATAATTTACTTTTATTTAAAATCGCAAGTCTTCCAGTAATTATCAGCTGCTGTATGTCCTGCAGGAAGTGGTGTATTCTTTTCAGTCTGACACAGTGCTCTCTGCTGACATCTACTGTATGTCCAAGACAAGAACTGTCCAGAGCAGAATAAGTTTTCTGCGTGGAGTTGCCACTGCTCTGGACAGATCCTGAAGGGACAGAGGTGGCAGCAGAGAGCACTGTATCAAACTGAAAGAATACACCACTTCCTGCAGGACATAAAGCAGCTGATGAGTATGGGTAGACTTGAGATTTTTTAAATAGAAGTAAATTACAAATCTATATAACTTTCTGAAACCAGGTAATATGAAAGAAAAACATTTTCGCCGGAGTACCCCTTTAAGGCAATGCTGGAAAATAATGGTGGCCACACAAAATATTGACACTTTAGGCAAAATTTGGCAACTTCCACTTAGGGGTGTACTTACTTTTGTTGCCAGGGGTTATAAAAATTGTATACTGACTACTTTACATTAATATCAGTGTCATAGCTTCAGTGTTGTCCCATGAAAACATAATAATAATAATAATAATAATAATGATGAAAATATATATATATATTTTTTTTTTTTTACAAAAATGTGAGGGGTGCACTCACTTTTGCAAGTATAAAAGCTTAAAGTGTAAAATAATTTTCAGTAATAATACAATACAAAAACATATGGCAATGTGTAATTTTCTGTATTTTAGTGGACCTTTAAAGATGAACAGCAAGGTAAAAAAAAAAATATATATATATATAGCAAAAACACAATCAGCCATAATTCTATCAGCCCCAGTGGGATATATTTTATAATGATGTCAATGCATAAAGTGCAAAGCGACTGTTTTATCTAAATATAATTTATAAGTGTTAAAAAAACATGGAGGTTCTGAACAGAGATTAATAAAAAGCTTGCCCTAACCTGCCAAAGCATGAAGCCAAATCATAAAATAGCACAGTGCCTTAAATTGTGCCAGATAATGGAAAGGTTACATGCATAATTCCTTTTGATTGAACATAATAGAATCTGCTCCCATTTTATACATTTGCTAATGCTATGTCCTTATTTCCGTATAATAGTCTGACTATTGTAGTGTTAAGTGTCACTATGTTATTTTTAGATACTTTCCATTTAATGAGATTAGTCGCATAAAAATTTTATAAAGGATGTTGTAATATTTCTGGATATCAGCGAACTGAGTTTCCCATACGGCAATGTTCATTCTTTGCTGATTGATTCCATAAGGTACAACAGCAAACAGGAAGTTCTCAGGCTTTACAAAAAGTTCATGTTTCTGTCATGCCATGCTCTCCGTAGTTATGTACATTCTCAATGTAAACCACATAAACATTGTTTCCTCATATCAACAAACTGAATTATTAGGATTATATTACAATGTTATTACAAACTATATTACAATCCCACCTCAACTAACATACTTACCATCCCGGCATGAGGCTACCTTATGCTGCTTTTAGTCATTTTCATATCTGTAGTGGGTTGATGTCTTGCCATTAGCAGGGAGTTGTTACATTTTTGTGTTTTTAACATAGTTATACCTGCAAGCCTAGTCAAATTAAAGAGGCACTCCGGCCAGGACACCTTCTTTCACGATTGCTGGGGAGGGGTGGTTAAAACAATAAAATCCACTTACCTCCCCGGCTCCAGCTCTGATGCCCGTATCCAACTGCTCCGGTCCCCAGTCTCCACCTGCTTCATGGACTGAGTGGTGGGCCTTCATGAGCAGGCCCACTTAGCTATTCAGCCTAAGATCTCATGTTTGCTGTCTCAATCCAGGAAGCGGGCGGAGACCAGGGACCGGAGTATCTGGATGTGGGCGGCAGCGCTGGGGCTAAAAAGGTAAGTGGATTTTAATGTCTTTACCCACCCTCCGTCTGCGATTGTGAAAAAAGCCGGACTACCCCTTTAAATATTACATTTTAGATTAATTTAGCAAGCTTGCCTTCTTCTGCTCATATGCTTTATTTTCACTCCCATTGTTTAGAGGTCATTGTCTAGCAAGATTGGTGGTTGGTAAACTAAATAACAAGTTGTCTAAAATGGAAGGTAAAGAGCAGCATATCAGGAGAAGGAGGCGGATTTGCTAAATGAATCTATTTGCACACAAATTTAACTTGATGAGTCCTACAAGTTCAAATATGATATGGCAACGATTCCTCCAACCACAAACACACGGGTGTGAGGGCGCAGGTCCAACAACAAAAAATAAAACTAGAAAATATATGTATAAAATTTATTAAAAGACTCAACGCGTTTCGGAACCTTTCTCAAGAGCCATGGAGATATATTTTATAACTTATTATAAAAATAATAAAATAAAATAAAAATTAAAAAAAAAAATTAAAAAAAATGTTGCAAAAAAAAAAAAAATTCCCAAATATATATAAATAAAATAAAAAATTAATAAAAAAAAATACAAAAAAAAGTAAATGAAATCAAATATGTATACCACATAAACATGACCTATCAACAAATAAGACACAGTTCAGACTCTGGTGTTTTCTAGCATCTCATTAAGTCCCCCTGGAGAGAGAGTACCCATTCTAAATATCCAATAGGACTCCCTATTGATGAGATGTCTGTATCTATTGGATGTATGTTCTACAATCTGTTCCAAAATAGTCAAACTCAAACTACCTGGGTCCGCATCATGTTTCAGAAAGCAGTGTCTAGAGACGCTGTGTAATAGGAAAGAATTCTTAATATTGGCTCTGTGTTTGTTCATACGGGACCGTCTGAACAGTGCGGCCAAAGTTTTGTAATCCACAAGGGCACTCAAGAAGGTATATCACATACTGTGATGAACAACAGTACACCCCCCGAGTCTGGAATATTTCATTAGTAGCAGTGGACATGAAAGTGGCTGATAATGAATCCGCTATCCAGTTACAATATAAACACCTTGCCACATTGCACTGTGAGGTGCCAATGGGGCCATGGTTGGGCATACTAGAACCTGCGTGAAGAAAAATAATAAATATGGGGTATCATTTATTACTGAATATAACTGTGGCACACAAGAAATAAAAAAAGTGCTAATGAAACATTGGAAGATTATTTTAGGTGATCCTGTTTTAAAATCTATTCTTCCCAAACAACCTTCCGTTATTTTCCTGCAGAACAAGAACCTTACGTAGTCAATTGGCGCCAAGCAGACTTCGCAAATTAACTTCTGATACAGGTTCTAGTATGCCCAACCATGGCCCCATTGGCACCTCACGGTGCAATGTGGCAAGGTGTTTATGTTGTAACTGGATAGCGGATTCACCATCAGCCACTTTCATGTCCACTGCTACTAATGAAATATTCCAGACTCGGGGGTGTACTGTTCTTTATCACAGTATGTGATATACCTTCTTGAGTGCCCTTGTGGATTACAATACGTGGGCCGCACTGTTCAGACAGTGCGGTCCCGTATGAACAAACACAGAGCCAATATCAAGAATGCTTTCCTATTACACAGCGTCTCTAGACACTACTTTCTGAAACATGATGCGGACCCAGGTAGTTTGAGATTGACTATTTTGGAACAGATTGTAGAACATACATCCGATAGATACAGACAGCTCATCAATAGAGAGTCCTATTGGATATTTAGAATGGGTACTCTCTCTCCAGGGGGATTAATGAGATGCTAGAAAACTGTGTCTGAACTGTGTCTTATTTGTTGATAGGTCATGTTTATGTGGTATACATATTTGATTTCATTTACTTATTATAAAGAAAAAAATTCTTTTTTTTTGTATTTTTTTATTTATTTTTTTATTTTATTTATTTTTATATATTTGGGAATTTTTTTAATTTTTTTTTTAAATTTTTTGGGAAATTTGTTTTTATGTTTTTTTTATTTTATTATTTTTATAATAAGTTATAACTTTAGTGTCATTGATACATATATTTTGCGATATTGGTTTATTTATATGCCTATAATATTTTGATATAATTCTTATGTCTTATGGGTTAAATCTCCTCCCTTGTCCAACCCCCTCTGACATCATGGACTATTTTCTGTATAAATTGATTGTTTGTTAGTTCAATCTCCATGACTCTTGAGAAAGGAACCGGAGCGGTTCCGAAACGCGTTGAGTCTTTTAATAAATTTTATACATATATTTTCTAGTTTTATTTTTTTGTTGGACCTGCGCCCTTACACCCGTGTGTTTGTGGTTGAAGGAATCGTTGCTCTATTGATCCCTGGAGGATATCGGGAGTGGCTGCGGTCTGTCTGACATGTGCTTCTGAGTGTTGTGCCTCCTAGCTAGCACAACCTTACCAGGTGAGGGTTACCTTGTTTTTCCTCTCCTTTGTTTTATCTGGTTGATCCTCGCCATGGAGCGCTGTCTCCTTCTTCTTTTTGTCTACAAATATGATATGGGAATACCCCTTTAAAACGTTATCCGTGTAAGAGTATTATCTATCTATCTATCTATCTATCTATCTATCTATCTATCTATCCCCTATCTATATATCTCCTATCTTGTATACAGCCATATTACACATAGCCTTATTTGGGGCCCTGCAATAACTTCTATGCCTCCAGTTACATAGTTTTGCTGAGTCCTAACAATGATATCAAGACAGCTGTTACTATTTCATTCATTTAATATGCATGACTATTATTAGATTTTTTTTCCCAACCCTTAAAATGGCCTATTCACTTTTCCAGCTCTTGTGAAATGTCAGAGGAATGAATAATTCATGTAAGTTATTATTGACAATTCTTTTTCCCATTTAGCGTAGCAAGCCAGCTTGCCTCATGCGAACAAAATCTCCCATCCTATCAGCCTAAGGAACCTCAACCTTTACTTGGATGTGCTGCAAATAACACTGACACATTTCTTTACTAGAAATTAGGTTTTGTTTATTCATTCAATGAACACTTTTGAGTTTAAGGTTTCAAGTGTCTATACAGCTGAACGGGTCCCCTGGACCGGAATCATAGACGGGAATAGATAGATAGTGTGCGTTCATTACTAGGCCCCCCAATACTGTCTCTGCCTAATAGCCAGTCTTTACCTATGTCATAAGTGACAACTGGGTGTCAGTCACTGCACTGGAACAAGTGACTGGAACGAGTGAAACACAGAATGAGACAAGACGGACAAACACTATAAAAAATAGTCAGGCAGATACAGGTCAAAACGGAGATAGCAGAACAGTACATGAAACAGTAGGCATAAACGGAAGTCAGAATGACAGGTTATGAAGTCATTGCAAGCAATGTCCCGGAGCACAAGTGGTCTACTATTAGATGTCAATGTTCCGTTCCAGGGTTGGATTGGACTAGTCACACAGAACACAAACTGACAAGAAATAGATATGATTGGCAAAGGCTACTGTCTATCACGACTCAGACTAACCCTCTCTCGCCGCTGCACTGTAAATTAACATTGCTGCAGCCTATGCCTTAGGCTGCAGCGACGTTAATTTACGATCGAGGATAACACAGGCGCAGAAACTGCGCCTGTTTCATCCGCTGTGGGTCTCGGCTATCAGTGATAGCCGGGAGCCCGCCGCAACTCTCAGCACCAGAGCCGCTCTCCGGTGCTGAGAGTTAACCCTATAGATACTGCAGTCAGTACGAACGCAGCATCTATAGGTCTCCTGACAGAGAGCCCTATAGATGTCCGGTGTCCATCTGTCCGGTTCCCATCGGGGCTCTGTGAAGTGATTGCAGAGCCCCGATGGTAGCCATGGAAACCAGAGCCTCAGGCTTCTTATTTCCTGGCTACGGAGGCCAACGGGGGGAGGGAGAGAAGGCAAGATTGTAGCAGCAGCAGGGGACAGAGGAGAGGGGGCAGACATAGGGACATCAGCTTATGGGATCATTATGATCCCATAAGCTGATGTAAAAAAAACGACCTAGCCATTGATGCATCAATGACCCCAGGTCGTGAAAAGGGTTAAACTACCTGCAGCCTTGGACTAGTAGAAACTTAGATTGGTGTGGTGGAAATCTTTCAGTCACCACACAAAACACCAACAAACAATTCAGACACTAAATAATGGCCAAAAGTGCATTCGTAGATTCCAGGTCTGAAGAGGCACTGACATAACAACAGTGGCAAATGGAATTTTTAAGACGGCACTCTGTGGAGTTATTGGTTCATGTGGTAGGACATGATGTAAGATGTTGTAGGGCATGATTGGGCTGATGAAGGCTATATGAGCCGAATAGCATCTTCCATGTACCTGCTTGATTTTGCACTTAATAAATAAGCAAAAATCTATTTGGTAAGTGCCGGGATTCTTCTGTCTTGTTGTTAATAAATAGTCCCATAAAAATAAATAGTGAAAGTTGCTTTTGGTCTACCCAGAAGATGCTGTGGGATTCGGCAAGATCATCGGGACTTTTAGCTTAAAGCAAATGTATCACCAGGTACATCACTTTAGGATTTTTACAGCAATAGACTGGCACCGGCATGGGGATACCGATGCAGTCTTCCTTTTTTTGAACCATGCCCTGGTTCAGGCGCATAGGGCTGGTAAGTTCCTGGGTACCAGCCCGTCCTGAAGCACCCGCCCCCAGTGTGGCATTCTGCTCTCCCCTCTGTGATGCAGCTCCATTACAATCAATGGAGCTGCATCACAGAGTAGAGGGGGTTTGCTCCCACTAGGGGCAGGTGGGCCTGTCTCCAGTGCTTCAGAACGGCATCCCTTCTTTGCCTCTGTATCCGAATGCAGCCGCACCTGTGTGCGCCCGCATCTGAATTCACCGCTGTTCACAATGGAGCGTGCGGCCGGAGCGACATGTTCCATTGTGTGAACTGACAGGGTTTTCTGCAGCCGCTATTCATTGAATAGCTGCCACAGAAAACTGACATGTCAGTTTCTTGCGGCGCCGTTAGGGATCCCGGCCGGAGTGTATACTATGTGTATACACTCCAGCCGGGATTCCTTAGAAGGCAGCACTATGCAAGTTACGTAGTAATCGCGGCCGTTGTTAGAACGGCCGAGATTACTGTGGAACTTACATAGTGGAAACATGGCCTTAATTTAAAGTTTGTAGTAAGTCCCTAATCAGATGTTATTTTCTTATTTTTATTCCTTTTGCTTTTTTTTTCTACCTACTCAAATGATTGATCATTTCTGTGTGTAACTGCCTAAATAGCATGCCTATAACCAGATTAAGGTTTACTCTAGGAAGTGATTTACATTAATAGTGATGGGTTCCACCCATTAACATATTGGGTCATTAAGTGGTTGACTTTACTAATGTATTATTGAAGTTCATCAATGGATAATTTTACTGTAATTGGTCAATGATTTTTACACTTAAAAGACTTTATAAATGGCAATAGGAAAGCTTCTTCCAGATATTAATTATTGGGACTAGGACGTGAAAATTTTTCTCTTTATGGCTATGTTTACACAATGTTTTTTCAGCTCCGTTTAAAAGTCTAAAATAACGGACGTTATTTAGCAGCCTGGCCTCCCCTTAGTGCAATAGCTGGTGTTGGTACATCATTCTAGTTTGGGTGACTAATTGTCCTTTGGATGCGGCTTAATTGAAAAGTCCATTGAATTTAATATAAAAAACTAAGAAAGAACGGTGACAAAAGAAAAACTGTTTGTGAACAATTAATAAAAAATGTCCGCTGTTTGCAAAAGACGTCTGAAAATAATGATCATGTTCATTATTTTGATGTCAGCAGTAAAAACGTCCGTTATTCAATACATTGTGTGCATTGGACGTCCGTCTTCCCATTGACTTCAATGCATTGCCATTGCAGTGACTTAAATCATGCCAAAAACAGACTTTTTTTAAAGAGCGAAATCGGACGCCTTTTCTCTATTTTTGACATTGTGTGAACATAGCCTATTACTTTTTTTAATGGAAATTTAACAAGAATACAGCAGAATGTTAACACTTCCTCTTTTAGCTTTGTGGATTACAAATACAAGGTAACTCACCGATGCAGTTTATGTTATTGATACAATGAACTACCTAATAAAGAATAACAATCAATACCATGGAGACTTTGAAATAAAGAATTAGAAAAAAAAAACAACAACACATTCTGATGAGGAAGAAGCCTCTGCAAATTTTGCAACATAAAAACAATAACAAGATAAGCACAAAATAATGCTTAGAGCTTTCTACTAAGAACTGTATGTCCTTAATGACCCGAATCTTAGATTACCAGTGTGGTTATCAGGAAGAACACAGAGAACTGATTTTCCAGTGATGACTCCATACAATAAAGCTGTTGTATATTTAAAAAAAAAAAAACCTTCAAAAATATAAATTTTTATTTCTTTTATAATTTGTTATAACTCAGTGGGCATCATAACAGTGATAAAATTCAGTAGTTCTCCTACGGGTATATCCTATACATGGCTACTAATAGTTGTCTTTCCCTTAGATAGGGGTTACACAGTGGTTTTTGTGACCACGCAAAACTAGTGATAGAAAATTACCAGTGACCACAGTGTTCCCTTTCTATCACATGCAAGCAGCCACAGTGACTCTCCGAGCAGCAGTCAAGCGCATGGACCTTGCAACACAGTGCATCTCATTTATTTGGATCTGTGAAGACACTGGAGAACATGGGGATAAGATAATAGGTTTAACTGCAGTCATAGAAACAGACTAAAAGAGTGCGACAACAGGCTGCAATTGCTAAGATATACCACTTACTATAATATAGATATTTAGAATGACAAAACTTTTTCACAATTTTCTATAGCGGTTTTGCCATTTTAAATATCTATATTATGTATACTGTATATCTTAGCAATTGTTGCTCTCTTCAGTTTTTTTCTGTGTCTCAACCATGGTAACGCACACCTGCATAGTGTGAATAGGGGTGTTGGATTAAGCTGGCCATGTCTTAGAAATATATCAAAAGTTTCGATAAGTCGGTTTCTGAGTAGAGACGAGCGAACCTTGAGCATGCTCGAGTCGATCCGAACCCGAACTTTGGGCACTTGATTAGCAGTGGCTGCTGAAGTTGGATAAAGCCCTAAGGCTATGTGGAAAATATGGATATAGTCATTGGCTGTATCCATGTTTTCCAGACAACCTTAGAGCTTTATCCAAGTTCAGCAGCCACTGCTAATCAAATACCGATCGCTCGGGTTCGGATGGACTCGAACCCGAACCTGGTTCGCTCATCTCTATTTCTGAGTGTTCAGATCAGAAGTGTGGTCCCTTAGCTCATTCTCATCTGGCTCTGTGTTATGTAAGTGAGAGGGCAGAGTAATATAGGTCTGTAAAACCAGGGTCGGACTAGACCACCGGGGGGCCGGGGGATCCCCCGGTGGGCCCGCCCCCCTTGAAGGGCCCTGTGCTGGAGGTGGGCCTCCTGTTCAGCCTCTCCTTATGATCAGGAGATCAGGGGGCCCTCAGCTGCCTTCCATGGTGCTCTAGTGATTAAAGAACAGCAGCAGGGCCCCTTTTACTCCACCACTATAAGCCATCGATCCCCCCCCCCCCCCTCCCCCTGCACTGTAAGTGGTACAGTCCGTCCTAATCAGCTCCTGATTGGCTCTCCTCCTGCCTGTCACTAGAGGCTCCCTCCTCCCTGCCGTAAACAAACCCTCGTGTGGCAGCAGGGACATGCTAAAAGCTGCACAGAGAAGCCACAGCAGCAGCCCCCTCCATCCCCCCTCCCCCTGCAGTCATGTCTCCCCCCTCCTGCTGCTTTGTGCTGTCGGTGCGAAGAGAAGAGGGAGAGGCTGCAGGCTGCACAGAAGATGATGGTGGAGATGGAGACTAATAGAGGCCCTGGAGCTTCCTGCATAAAGTAGTCAGTGTGTCAGTAAGTGCATAAGTAGGTCAGTGTGTGTGAGTGTCTGTATATTTGTGTATCCTTGTCATCTGTGTGTGTGTGTGTGTGTGTGTGTGTGTAGTGTGGCTATATGTGTGTGTGTGTGTGGCTATCTGTGTGTGTAGTGTGGCTATCTGTGTGTGTAGTGTGACTATCTGTGTGTGTGTGTCTGTGTAGTGTGGCTGTGTGTAGTGTGACTCTCTGTGTGTGTAGTGTGGCTATCTGTGTGTAGTGTGACTGTGTGTGTGTCTGTGTAGTGTGGCTATCTGTGTGTGTAGTGTGGCTATCTGTGTGTGTCTGTGTAGTGTGGCTATCTGTGTGTAGTGTGACTGTGTGTGTGTCTGTGTAGTGTGGCTATATCTGTGTGTAGTGTGGCTATCTGTGTGTGTCTGTGTAGTGTGGCTATATATGTGTGTAGTGTGGCTATCTGTGTGTGTCTGTGTAGTGTGGCTATCTGTGTGTGTCTGTGTAGTGTGGCTATCTGTGTGTGTAGTGTGACTGTGTGTGTGTCTGTGTAGTGTGGCTATCTGTGTGTGTAGTGTGACTGTGTGTGTGTCTGTGTAGTGTGGCTATCTGTGTGTGCAGTGTGACTGTGTGTGTGTCTGTGTAGTGTGGCTATCTGTGTGTGTAGTGTGACTATATATGTGTGTAGTGTGACTATCTGTGTGTGTGTGTCTGTGTAGTGTGGCTGTGTGTGTAGTGTGACTATCTGTGTGTGTAGTGTGCCTATCTGTGTGTCTGTGTAGTGTGGCTATCTGTGTGTGTAGTGTGACTGTGTGTGTGTCTGTGTAGTGTGGCTATCTGTGTGTGTAGTGTGACTGTGTGTGTCTGTGTAGTGTGGCTATCTGTGTGTGTAGTGTGACTGTGTGTGTGTGTGTCTGTGTAGTGTGGCTATCTGTGTGTGTAGTGTGACTGTGTGTGTGTGTGTCTGTGTAGTGTGGCTATCTGTGTGTGTAGTGTGACTGTGTGTGTCTGTGTAGTGTGGCTATCTGTGTGTGTAGTGTGACTGTGTGTGTGTCTGTGTAGTGTGGCTCTCTGTGTGTGTAGTGTGACTGTGTGTGTCTGTGTAGTGTGGCTATCTGTGTGTGTAGTGTGACTGTGTGTGTATGTGTGTCTGTGTAGTGTGGCTATCTGTGTGTGTAGTGTGACTGTGTGTGTGTCTGTGTAGTGTGGCTATCTGTGTGTGCAGTGTGACTGTGTGTGTGTCTGTGTAGTGTGGCCATCTGTGTATGTAGTGTGACTGTGTGTGTCTGTGTAGTGTGGCTATCTGTGTGTAGTGTGACTGTGTGTGTGTCTGTGTAGTGTGGCTGTGTGTAGTGTGACTATCTGTGTGTGTAGTCTGGCTATCTGTGTGTGTAGTGTGACTATCTGTGTGTGTAGTGTGGCTGTGTGTGTAGTGTGGCTATCTGTGTGTAGTGTGGCTGTGTGTGTAGTGTGACTATCTGTGTGTGTAGTGTGGCTATGTGTGTGTGTGTGTGTGTGTGTGTGTGTAGTGTGACTATCTGTGTGTGTCTGTGTAGTGTGGCTGTGTGTGTAGTGTGATTATCTGTGTGTGTAGTGTGACTATCTGTGTGTGTGTGTTTGTGTAGTGTGGCTGTGTGTCTGTATAGTGTAGCTATCTGTGTGAGTGTGTGTGTCTGTGTAGTGTGGCTATCTGTGTGTGTGTGTGTGTGTGTAGTGTGGCTAACTGTGTGTGTGTGTATGTCTGTGTAGTGTGGCTATCTGTGTGTGTCTGTGTAGT
This sequence comes from Dendropsophus ebraccatus, assembly GCF_027789765.1. Taxonomy (NCBI): domain Eukaryota; kingdom Metazoa; phylum Chordata; class Amphibia; order Anura; family Hylidae; genus Dendropsophus; species Dendropsophus ebraccatus. Next base: position 40,030,038 of record NC_091462.1, on the reverse strand, counting down.
GTGTGTGTGTCTGTGTAGTGTGGCTATCTGTGTGTGTCTGTGTAGTGTGGCTATATCTGTGTGTAGTGTGGCTATCTGTGTGTGTAGTGTGGCTATCCGTGTGTGTCTGTGTAGTGTGTGTGTGTGTGTAGTGTGGCTATCTCTGTGTGTGTGTCTGTGTAGTGTGGCTTTATCTGTGTGTAGTGTGGATATCTGTGTGTGTCTGTGTAGTGTGGCTATATCTGTGTGTAGTGTGGCTATCTGCGTGTGTCTGTGTAGTGTGGCTATCTGTGTGTGTCTGTGTAGTGTGGCTATATCTGTGTGTAGTGTGGCTATTTGTGTGTGTCTGTGTAGTGTGGCTATATCTATGTGTAGTGTGGCTATCTGTGTGTGTCTGTGTAGTGTGGCTATATCTGTGTGTAGTGTGACTGTGTGTGTGTCTGTGTAGTGTGGCTGTGTGTAGTGTGACTATCTGTGTGTGTAGTCTGGCTATCTGTGTGTGTAGTGTGGCTGTGTGTGTAGTGTGGCTATCTGTGTGTAGTGTGGCTGTGTGTGTAGTGTGACTATCTGTGTGTGTAGTGTGGCTATCTGTGTGTGTGTGTGTGTGTGTGTGTGTGTAGTGTGACTATCTGTGTGTGTCTGTGTAGTGTGGCTGTGTGTGTAGTGTGATTATCTGTGTGTGTAGTGTGACTGTGTGTGTGTCTGTGTAGTGTGGCCATCTGTGTATGTAGTGTGACTGTGTGTGTCTGTGTAGTGTGGCTATCTGTGTGTAGTGTGACTGTGTGTGTGTCTGTGTAGTGTGGCTGTGTGTAGTGTGACTATCTGTGTGTGTAGTCTGGCTATCTGTGTGTGTAGTGTGACTATCTGTGTGTGTAGTGTGGCTATCTGTGTGTAGTGTGGCTGTGTGTGTAGTGTGACTATCTGTGTGTGTAGTGTGGCTATCTGTGTGTGTGTGTGTGTGTGTGTGTGTGTAGTGTGACTATCTGTGTGTGTCTGTGTAGTGTGGCTGTGTGTGTAGTGTGATTATCTGTGTGTGTAGTGTGACTATCTGTGTGTGTGTGTTTGTGTAGTGTGGCTGTGTGTCTGTATAGTGTGGCTATCTGTGTGTGTGTGTCTGTGTAGTGTGGCTATCTGTGTGTGTGTGTGTGTGTGTGTGTGTGTAGTGTGGCTAACTGTGTGTGTGTGTGTATGTCTGTGTAGTGTGGCTATCTGTGTGTGTCTGTGTAGTGTGTGTGTGTCTGTGTAGTGTGGCTATCTGTGTGTATCTGTGTAGTGTGGCTATATCTGTGTGTAGTGTGGCTATCTGTGTGTGTAGTGTGGCTATCCGTGTGTGTCTGTGTAGTGTGTGTGTGTGTAGTGTGGCTATCTCTGTGTGTGTGTCTGTGTAGTGTGGCTTTATCTGTGTGTAGTGTGGATATCTGTGTGTGTCTGTGTAGTGTGGCTATATCTGTGTGTAGTGTGGCTATCTGCGTGTGTCTGTGTAGTGTGGCTATCTGTGTGTGTCTGTGTAGTGTGGCTATATCTGTGTGTAGTGTGGCTATCTGTGTGTGTCTGTGTAGTGTGGCTATATCTATGTGTAGTGTGGCTATCTGTGTGTGTCTGTGTAGTGTGGCTATATCTGTGTGTAGTGTGGCTATCTGTGTGTGTCTGTGTAGTGTGGCTATATCTGTGTGTAGTGTGGCTATCTGTGTGTGTCTCTGTAGTGTGGCTATCTGCGTGTGTCTGTGTAGTGTGGCTATCTGTGTGTGTGTGTGTGTGTGTGTCTGTGTAGTGTGGCTATATGTGTGTGTGTGTGTGGCTATCTGTGTATGTAGTGTGGCTATCTGTGTGTGTGTGTGTGTGTGTGTGTGTGTGCACACCTATTATGTATATAGGGGGACCTGGTGTAAAGTGAAACTGTCTTAGTCGCCCCCGGCAACCAGATTCCACCTTTAATTTTCCAAAGAGTCTGTGAGGTGGAATCTGATTGGTTGCTAGGGGCAACTGAGCCAGTTTCACTTTACACCATGTTTGATAAATCTCCCCCTCTGTGTCTATATGAGCGAGACAGTTTTACACAGTGTCGGACTGGGGTCCCTGGGCCCACCAGGGAAATTGATTCTAGGGGCCCACCCTACATACATATACTGAACATAACCGATGCCAAACCTTTCATGTTAGTACAGTGTGCTAATTCTTTTTTATATAAATCTGATAGTACATTTGGATTAAGGAATAATCTGACATTGTACACATGCACATATACTGAGATACACACAGATACACACACCTTACATACATACATCTAATCATACACACACAGACACACACTTTAGGGGCACTACTCAGCTCTTAAGGCCCTATTGCACAGAACGATTATCGGCCGTATTTGTCCAATATCAGCCGTTACGGCCGACAATCGTCTTGTGTAATAGAAGACAACGATCAGCCGACATGAACCATGTCACCTGATGGTTGCAGTCGTTTGTCTTTCAACATGTTGACAAATGACAAACATAGCAGCGATCTGCTGCCGTCGCCCCGTGGAATAGGAGCAGCAGCAAACCGATGCTATTTGCATTGAAGGTTTCTGGTTTATTATAAATGTATGCAGTGTGCAGGTAGACCCTACATAGAAGTATATAGAGAGTATATACACTATCTCTTATCTATGTGTTACTACATACAGTCTATACGCTTATCTGTACAGTCTACATTCACACTGCATATATCTATAATAACATCTATAGGAAACTTCTAGAGAGCCAGCCATTACTGTCTCTCTATAAACATCTATAGAACTACATTATATAATATACACTATGGGGGAGATTTATCAAACATGGTGTAAAGTAAAACTGGCTCAGTTCCCCCTAGCAACCAATCAGATTTCAACTTTCATTCCTCACAGATTCTTTGGAAAATGAAAGGTGGAATCTGATTGGTTACTAGGGGCAACTGAGCCAGTTTTACTTTACAGCATGTTTGATAAATCTCCCCATTTTAAGTGTGGATAAAGGCTGGCGACAGTGCGCCTCTCTCCCTGCTTCTACTGAACAACTCAGATCCCGACTGACCAAAGCTTTAACATGTTCCTATGACATGCCAATTTTGGTAGGTAGGCTAACCTAAAGTGTACCTGTCTTTATAACTTTCAAAATCTAAATCAACAGTAAAGGTGATATAAAGCAAGTTTGCAATTTCCCAAAAAAATAAAGTTATCATGGAAAACACAGCACTTCCTGACTCTTTTTTTCTCAAAGACAGGAAACAGTCAGAAACCAGGAAGTCTTGTGTATCCCAGACCATCTGAGCTCTCACAAAGAGAAGGCATGTGATGACGGACATATTGAGCCGTGTCCGTGACCAGCAAAAGTCAGAAAATCTGCCTTCAGGATACTGAACCTTGATTTCTGGTAAGTACAGCTTTGTTTTACAGCATAATAATAATAATAAAAAATAAAAATAATGAATGTATATTGCAATCTTGCTTTATTTCACATTTACTGTTAATTTAGATTGTGAAAGTTATAACGACAGGGACACTTTAAAGTGATACTGTCACCCCCCTTACTCTATGTACTGTTCTCCGCACCATCCACAAGCTTTGATGCTGCACATTCAATATATTTCTGTATACAACCTGTCTATGTCTTCTTTCTGCTCTAAAATTGCTTCATCTGTGGACAGTGTCACCCAGGCGTGGCTTCAAGGCTGTTGGGGAGAGGGGGCCCAATCACCAAGAAGCCCCGCCTAGGTGACACTGTCCACCTCACTGAACTGCACATAGCGTGTGGGGGGAGGGGGAGAGAATCCCTTCAAGGTGTACCAGTTTACATCAATTTAGGACCTGGGAAGCATGGGAATGGGAGAAGTAGGGATCTGGAAGAGCATGCTGGGAGTCACAGTTTTGTAACTTCTGAAAAGCCAGATTTTAAATTACAGCTCTATAGGAAAAGGAAAAAATGTAATGTTTATAGAAGTAACTTATACGGTAACATTATGTCTTACACATGAAGATGGGAAACTCTTCATATTAACCCCTTGCCGCAAAATGACGTTTGGGGAACGTCATGTAAAGTAGGTACTTAATGCAACATGACGTTCCCCAAACGTCATGTTGTTCCTGCCTCCCCCCGCAGCCCGTAAGTGAGATCGGGCAGCGGGAGGAGGCAGGATCACACCACATCCCCCTGCTGCCTCTGCCCGGAGGGGAGCCGCGCTCCCCCCGGGCAGTTAACCCCATAAACGCCGCGGTCGATGCGACCGCAGCGTCTATGGGGGAGATGTGGTGTTTGCCGCCGATCGGGCGGCGGGAGGAGGCTGCAAGACGTTGCCTCCTCCCGCCGCCACTGTCACAGTGTCCCCTGGCCCCCCTTCCCCTGCCGCCGGTACCGGAGATCGCCGATATCAACATTATACCGGCAATCTCCGGTACCGGCGCCGCCGACAGCTTTCATCTCCCCCCACCGTGAATCCACGGTGGGGGGAGATGAAAATGTAATAATCAGACCCCAGATCAGCCCCCCTAGTGCCCCGATCACTAACCCGCTCCCTCCCCGGGCGGCCATCAGATCCAAGATGGCCGCCCCCATCCCTGCGAATAAACGATGTTTATTCGCAGGGATGGAAATGAAAGAATGATCAAAGCCCCATGCTCTCCGCCACCGGAGGTAGCGGAGAGCATGGGGCAGTGATCGGGGACCCCCCTGTGGGGTCCCGGAACAGGCGATCGGCGGTATATACTATATACCGCCGATCGCCTGTTCCCAGTGCTGCCGGCACTTTTTATCCCCTGTCACCATAAATCATTGGTGACAGGGGATAAAAAGTGTCACCGTGCCCCCCCCCAAGTCGCCCCCCACCCCCCCAGTCACCCCCGTCCCCCAGTCACCCGCCCTTCCCATTATACGTTACCTGATCCTGGAGCTCCTTCCTCTTCGGTGTCCTGGCTGCTTCTGATGTGCGCATGTGCGCCAGAAGCATCCAGCTCTGAAAATTTAAAGTGACAGAGACCAATTTGGTCTCTGTCACTAAACTATGATTACTGTGATAGAAAATATCACAGTAATCATAGTAATATAGTGAAAATGAATATGTAAAGTACAAAAAGTGACAAACACACAAAAAAAAAACACACACACTTTTTATTATAGTAATAATTGCAGTTTACTCCCAAATTACCCCTAACCCCCCCAGATTACCCGTAACCACCGCACGTTGCCCATAACCGCCCCAGGTTGGCCGAAATCACGCCAGATTGCACGGAACCACCACACATTGCCCGTAACCACCGCACATTGCCCGTAACCACCGCACGTTGCCCGTAACCACCGCACGTTGCCCGTAACCACCGCACGTTGCCTGTAATCATGCCAGATTGCCCGTAACAACCACACGTTGCCCCTAACCACCGCACGTTGCCCCTAACCACTCCAGGTTGCATGTAATCACAACAGATTACCCGTAACCACCCCAGGTTGCCCGTAATCACGCCAGATTACACTTAACCACCGCACATTGCCCGTAACAACCGCACATTGCCCGTAACCACCGCACGTTGCCCGTAACCACCGCACGTTGCCCATAACCGCCCCAGGTTGGCCGAAATCACGCCAGATTGCACGTAACCACCACACATTGCCCGTAACCACCGCACGTTGCCCGTAATCATGCCAGATTGCCCGTAACAACCACACGTTGCCTCTAACCACCCCAGGTTGCATGTAATCACAACAGATTACCCGTAACCACCCCAGGTTGCCCATAATCACGCCAGATTACACTTAACCACCGCACGTTGCCCGTAACCACTGCACGTTGCCGGTAACCACCGCACATTGCCCGTAACCACCGCACATTGCCCGTAATCACGCCAGATTGCACGTAACCACCGCACATTGCCCCTAACCGCCCCAGGTTGCCTGTAATCACACCAGATTACCCGTAACCACTGCACGTTGCCCCTAATCGCCCCAGGTTGCCCGTAATCACGCCAGATTACACGTAACCACCGCACGTTGCCACTGACGGCCGCACGTTGCCACTGACGGCCGCATGTTGCCACTGACGGCCGCACGTTGCCTCTAACCACCCCAAATTGCCAAAGACCCCCTCCAGATTGCCGTAACCAACCCAAATTACATATAAGCACTTCAGTTTATCCGTAACCAACCCAGATTGTCCGTAACCACCCCACGTTGGCCGTAACCACAGCAGGTTACCTGTAACCACCCCAGATTGTCTGTAACCACCGCAGATTACCCATAACCACCTCCAGATTACCCGTAACCACCTCCAGATTACCCGTAACCACCCCACATTACCTGTAATCTAATTTTTTTATTGTATTTTAGTAACTGCGCTATTCTAATAACTGTTTCTAGCTGCAGTTTTGCTCCAGCAAATTGGCGCTCCTTCCCTTCTGAGCCCGTCTGTGTGCCCATACAGTGGTTTATGCCCACATATGGGGTACTGTTCTACTCAGGAGAACCTGCGTTACAGATTTTGGGGTACGTTTTCTTTCCTGTTCCTCGTGAAATTTAGAAATTTCCAACTAAAGGAACATATTACTGGAAAAATTCGAGTTTTTCATTTTTACTGTCTACTTTTGAATACTTTCCTCTAATACCTGTGGGGTCAAAATGGTCACCACACCCCAAGATGAATTCTTTGAGGGGTTTACTTTCCAAAATGGGATGACTTATGGCGAGATTTTAATACGCTGGCACTACAGGTGCACTAAAAAATGCACCTGGCGCTCAGAAACTTCTTCAGCAAAATCTGCACTGAAAATGCTAATTGGCGCTCCCTTCCTTCTGAGCCCTGATGTGTGCCCATGGAGTGGTTTATACCCACATATGGGGTACCGTTCTACTCACGAGAACCTGCGTTATAAATTTTTGGGTACATTTTCTCTCCTGTTCCTCGTGAAATTGAGAAATTTCAAACTAAACAAACATATTATTGGAAAAATTTGAGTTTTTCTTTTTTACTCTCTACTTTTAAATACTTTCCTCTAATACCTGTGGGGTCAAAATGGTCACCACACCCCAAGATGAATTCTTTGAGGGGTGTACTTTCCTAAATGGGGTGACTTTTGGGGGGGATCTATTCTGCTGACACTACAGGGGCGCTGCAAACGCACCTGGCGCTCAGAAACTTCTTCGGAAAAATCTGCACTGAAAATGCTAATTGGCGCTCCTTCCCTTCTGAGCCCAGCTGGGTGCCCATACAGTGGTTTATGCCCACATATGGGGTACCATTCTACTCAGGAGAACCTGCGTTACAGATTTTGGCATGCAGCTTCTCCCCTGTTCCTCGTGAAATTGAGAAATTTCCAACTAAACGAACATATTATTGGAAAAATTCTAGTTTTTCAATTTTACTGTCTTATTTTGAATACTTTCCTCTAATACCTGTGGGGTCAAAATGGTCACCACACCCAAAGATGAATTCCTTGAGGGGTGTACTTTCCAAAATGGGGTGACTTATGGGGGGTTTCTCGTCTGCGGACACTACAGGGGAGCTGCAAACGCACCTGGCGCTCAGAAACTTCTTCAGAAAAATCTGCATTGAAAAAGCTAATAGGCGCTCCTTCCCTTCTGAGCCCGGCTGTGTGGCCATACAGTGGTTTACGCCCACATATGGGGTACCGTTGTATTCAGGAGAACCTGCGTTACAAATTTTGGGGTACTTTTTTTCTCTTGTTCCTCGTGAAATTGAGAAATTTCAAACTAAACAAACATATTATTGGAAAATTTCGTGTTTTTCATTTTTACTGTCTAATTCTGAATACTTTCCTCTAATACCTGTGGGGTCAAAGTGCTCATCCTACCCAAAGATGAATTCTTTGAGGGGTGTAGTTTCGAAAATGGGGTGACTTTTGGGGGGATTCTATTCTGCGGACACTACAGGGGCTCTGCAAACGCACCTGGCGCTCAGAAACTTCTTCAGCAAAATCTGCATTAAAAAAGCCAATTGTCGCTCCCTTCCTTCTGAGCCCTGCTGTGTGCCCATACAGTGGTTTACGCCCACATATGGGGTACCGTTGTATTCAGGAAAACCTGCGTTACAAATTTTGGCATGCTTTTCTTCTCATGTTCCTTTTGAAAATGAGAAACTTTAATCTAAACGTTTATATTATTTGAAAATTTAAATTTTCAATTTTTTTACGGCCTAATTGTGAATACTTTCCTCCAGCCCCTGTAGGGTTAAAATGCTCATTATACCCCTAGATTAATTCTTTAAGGTGTCTAGTTTCCAAAATGGGGTCACTTATGGGGGTTTCCAGTATACAAGCCTTCTAAATCCATTTAAAAAAAGAACTGGTCCCTAAAAAAAATCAGTTTTGGAAATTTTCACAAAATGTGATAATTTGCTAATAAATTTCTAAGCCCAGTAACACCCTAAAAAAGTAAAATATGTTTCCAAAATTATGCCAGAATAAAGAGGACATATTGGTAATGTGATTTAGCAACTAATTTATGTGCTATGACTTGCTTTTTTAGAAGCAGAGAATTTCAGAAGTTCATAAAATGCAAAATTTTCAAATTTTTCATGATATTTTGATGTTTTTCACAAAAAATACACAAAGTAGTGACCAAATTTTGCTACTAATATAAAGTGCCATATGTGACGAAAAAACAATCTCAGAATCGCTAGCATACGTTACAGCATCACTGAGCTATAAGCGCATAAAGTGAGACAGGTCAGATTTTGAAAAATGAGCCTGGTCATTAAGGCCAAAACAGGCTTTAGAGGCAAGGGGTTAATAATTAAATGAAGGAGCGGTATTTTCCCATCTCAGCACATTATTGAACAATGTGAATAACATTAGTGGCCTATGTGACACTGCGCTGGATACATATGGAACATATTGGGCCCTGAAAATATTCTGCCGACTGTGAATTGTTCCCAGCAAGAGATAAATCCAGATCCCAAGTGCTTCCTGTATAACATGCCATGGCGCCCAGTCACAGAGCAGGCAATAGGGAAACGTACTGGCTGTAAAGCTCAAAGAAATAACATAAAATCAGAGTCAAAGGAAATGTATTTGAGTGTAAAGACTACAAATAAAACTTTCTATATAAAAAAGTATAATACCCTGAGAGTCCCCATAGGAAAACAAAGTACACATATAAAGCTTGACTTCCAGTCAGAGTATGTGACATGGCCAATGTCAGAGCTGATCACCTGGTAAGGCTTCCTGGTAACCATATAGCTGGTTAGGAAGAAATGATTTCCCAGAATGCCTTGCAGTTCTCTGATTGATTTAGATGAAATTATTTATAGTAATTGGGTTCACTTTGGGGTAAAATTATTTTATTTTCATGTCAGTGGCATCTCATGTACAGCAAAAGGCCTCATGTACCCAACTGTGTAACATGTACATGTATTTATTAAAGGGATACTGCAGCAAAAAAAAAAAAATCTTCAAATCAACTGGCACCAGAAAGTTACTTCTATAAAAAAAATCTCAAGTCTTCCAGTACTTATTAGCTGCTGAATGCCCTGCAGGAAGTGGTGTATTCTTTCCAGTCTGAAGAAGAGGAGAGTTTTTTTGTGGAGATTTACTACTGCTCTGGACAGTTCCTGTCACGGACAGAAGTGGCAGCAGAGAGCACTGTGTCAGACTGGAGAGAATACACCACTTACTGCAGGACATACAGCAGCTGATAAGTACTGGAGGGCTGGAGATTTTTTAGTAGAAGTAAATTACAAGTCTCTGGCACTTTCTGACACCAGTTGATTTGAAAGTTTTTTTTTTCCTTTGCTGGTGTAGCCCTTTAAAGCATCAGAGCACATGTTATGACATGAAACGGGATGAATTATTCGGATTCCTTTACTGGCTTGGTGCTGGCCAGAACCCCCTGATTATAGGCCCAAAAATAACCAGGGAAGACAGTGCTACATTATATTATTATTGGAGAAAAAAAGGATGCTTTTTTTTTTTTTTTTTGTGTGTGGTTTACCACGTTTTTTATGTATAGTAAAGGTAACCATTTTAAAATGGATACCCTAAACGGACTGCAGTGTGAACCCTGCCTTACATGCAAAAGAATGCAAAAAGCCGTAACAATACTTGTAAAGCAACCATTAAAATGCCCTTGTAGATTGTTAGGTAGAAAAGGTAGTTTCCAGCTCTAGGGATGATGCACTTTCTAAATCCCATAATAAAGGAGAACTCTGGAGAAAATATCAATCAAATCAACTGGTGTCAGAAAGTTATATAGATTTGTAAATGACTTCTATAAAAAAAAATTAAGCCTTCCTGTACTTATCAGCTGCTTCATGTCCAGCAGGAAGTTGTGTATTCTGTCCAGGCTGACAGCAACTGGTCTGAGGCAGCAACTGTCCAGAGCAGGAGAGGTTTTCTTTGAGGATTTGCCACTGCTCTGGACAGTTCCTGTCATGGACAGAGGTGGCAGCAGAGAGCACTGTGACCGGACAGAATACACCACTTCCTGCAGAACATACAGCAGCTGATAAGTACTCGAAGAAGTAATTTACAAATCTGCAAAACTTTCTGGCACCAGTGGATTTGAAAACATTTTTTTCCCTCCGGAGTACCCCTCTAACAGAGCATTTTCACAGTATGAGGCTCCGTCTGTGTGAAGATTATATGGAAGTAGAGGTATTTATAGACATTTAAACAAATGTCCATTTCCAGTTGTCTATTGTGTTTGCACATCCTCTCCCTGCGCCTCCTATAGATATAGGAAAAGACCCTGCTAGTTACAATGGAAAGTATAAAAACGTTCAAGAGAAAAAAAAAAATTTAATGTCAAATCACATTAGAGAAACTCGACAACAAAAAACAGCAGATTAACAAGAGGAACAGAGAAGAGCTAATTTTCTGAAATTCCTACACTCTGGGCCAGACTGACAATTAAGTACAGATCAGAGAGGTCTAGTCACACATCCTGTGAGGAGTCATCTCCCTCCATGGGTTACAGATCACAGTAGGCCATCCTGTTCAGCCGACTCTCTCATGCAACATTTAATAGAGTCATTATCCTACAGTAAATTGTTTAAGTCCTATTTGCAGTTCATTGTTAAAAAGGAACAGAAGTCTCCAGAGGCTTAAAAAACTGATTATTTTTAGATTAGCTTGTACTGTGACTTTAAAAACAAGTCTCAACCCCACAATGACTGTACATCTGAGCTGTGGATATGTGATGCTGAACATTGTGCTGAGTCATCACTGTCATTTCCTATGAATCTGCATGAAAAATAGACTATGATGTTCACTTAAAGGAGTAAATTTTATTTAAATAAAACTATTGCCCCAAGATATATAACCTACTAATATAGTGTTATTACTAATATAAATAGTTTCAGTATGTTTTTATGTGTTGCCCACTGACAGGAAGCAGAAAATAGAAGAACACATCTAGAACGACAAAATGTGTACTGTGTCCATCTCCAGACTCATCATCCCCTGATATCACAAAAAGCTTGGATAAATATTGTCTCTCAGAGGGTGCTAGCTTCACCCTCTAAGTAGTCACCATCTCAAATCAGCCCCTCCAGACCCAAATACTTATCTCTCTGTCGTATATTTATCTTTAGTTAGAGTGAGGTGTATTTACAGCATGCTGCTTTGTGCTGAGCATTGCCAAGGATGGAGAGCAGACAGGGAGCGAATGCAGCAGATGCTGCAACTTTGCAATAATCTGCAGTGAAATGAGATGTTTTACAATAACTGTGGAGGGGGAACTGGCAGGAGTGCTGTGGGAAGGGGGAAAAGGCAGGGTGGGAGGACTGTGATGAACGGCTGAGAGAAAGCAATGCATTCTGGGAATTGTACTGAGCAACTGCAAAGTTTACTCTAGCTACATGCACAATGTAAGATTTGTGTACCGACTAGTGTAATTGTATATGTGTATGTTACAGATGCCATAAACGAGTTTTTTCCATGGCAACCTGTTCTTGCTTCTCTGTTAAAAAAAAAATAAAATCTGGCAAATCCTAAAATTATGCTAACAACTAGAAACTCCACAACCCTGTTCTTGCCAAAGAGCAAGAGAAGCCTCATCTGTCTCTTCAGAGTAGAATTCAAGCATCGGAAAAAGGCTCAATGGACAGTGAATAGGAGCAGAAACTGCTAAGTGAGCGCTTAGAAAGAGATGGGGCGTGCTTGTTCTGCTCCTTGGTAAAGAACTGGGATTTCACACAGTTATAAAAACAGCCCCCAAAACAGCTTACAAATCAATGTGGGTTTAAAAAGTGGTTTTTAAGAGTGTAGGTTTTGGAAAAAAAAAAATGTGTTTGTTTTTGTTTTTTAAACTCCGATTGCTGTGATAAAATTGCTTCTCCCAAATTGCTTTAATCAAAGAAAAATATTACTTTTATCAGTGCTAGTTTTGTGTATTCTGCATTGAAATCAATAAGCTGGACGCTGCTTTTTATGGTTGTTGTTTTTTTTGCCTGTGTGAACATATCCAAGGGCTTTATTCACATGTCCATACTTACAGATCCACAATTTTATGGACAAATCCCACAGATTATGAGCCTATTCACATTCTGCGATCCGTACTGCAAAATAAAAGGACATGTTCTAGTGTGGACCGTAATTGCGGCATGTACACACCAATAGAAATCTATGGGATCTGTATTTTCTGCAGATGTTGTAGTTTTTACCTCCATAACATCCACAAAAAATATGGATTACCAATTCTTTGCTAGTGCCATCATTTTATACTTTCTCCTTTTATAAGGCCATGTTCACACAACGTATATTTTCGTAGAAGTACAGTGATTAATACGTAAATATACGTTACCTGGCCTCCATGGAATCCCGGCCGGAGCGTATACACATTGTATACGCTCCTGCCAGGATCTGACATGACATGTCAGTTTTCTGCGGCCGCTATTCAGTGTCGCAGAAAACCCTGTTAGTGCACACTATGGAGCCAGAGCTGCTCGCTCCATAGTGTGCAGTGGGGAGTCCTGATGCGGGCGGGCACGGATGCACCCACATCAGAACTCTGCGGCACTGTAATAGCGGCCGGGATGATCTTTTCAGAGACTGGCCGTTCCGTGACCCGGCCGGGTCATGGAACAGCCGGTCTCTTACGTAGAGTGAACATAGCCTAAATCTGCCAAAAATATGGACAATGCCGAAATTTCTGCAACAGATCTACCATATGTGAATGTATCCACAGTCAGTCAGGCAACATCTACTGTATTCATTCCCTGTCTGCTCTTTTACCTGTGCCATTGTTCAGCACAAGGCCACATGCTGTAAACACACCTCATTCGCCTTAAATGGCCAATGATGTTTAGTTTTCCCCACCAGTCAGGGGCGTAGCTAGGGGTTCAGCCTAGGGGGGGCGAGCAAGTCTGAGTATATATATATATATATATATATATATATATATACTGTATAGAGTGAGGTAGAGTATGCACTGTGGTCTTTCTCTCTATAAGGTGTGTGCACTGTATAGATATATATATATATATATACAGTGGCGTAGCTATAGGGGTCGCCGGGGTCGCCATGGCGACCGGGCCCCTACGCTAGGGGGGCCCGCACGGCCCCCCCTTGCCACTTGTGACAGCGTCACTTTAAGCATCCCGAGAAGCTGCGGCCGCGCAACTTCTCAGGATGCACAGATCGCTTTGATGTTCTGCCCGCACAGTGAGCGGGCGGAACATTAAAGCGATCAGAATACAGGAGAAGGACCTGTCAGTGTCCTCCTCCTGTATTCTCTCCCATAGGCTGCCAGCACTTCATACCAGCAGCCTATGGGAGGCCGGGCCGTGACCTCTCCGGCAGGCCAGAGGATGTGACGTCATCACGTCTGCCGGAAGTCCCGTCCCTGCGGCTCGCAAGATGGAGCCCGAAGAGGAGGAAGAGCTGCTGCCTGCACAGCGCGGATTAGGTGAGTAGGATGTTTGTTTTTTTAGGGGCACCTCTGGGGGCATTATTAGTATATGGGGGCACCTCTGGGGGCATTATTAGTATATGGGGGCACCTCTGGGGGCATTATTAGTTCTTGGGGGCACCTGTGGGGGCATTATTATTGTATGGGGGGCACCTCTGGGGGCATTATTAGTATATGGGGGCACCTCTGGGGGCATTATTATTGTATGGGGGCACCTCTGGGGGCATTATTAGCTCATGGGGCACCTCTGGGGGCATTATTAGTTCTTGGGGGCACCTCTGGGGGCATTATTAGTATATGGGGGCACCTCTGGGGGCATTATTAGTTCTTGGGGGCACCTCTGGGGGCATTATTATTGTATGGGGGCACCTCTGGGGGCATTATTAGTTCTTGGGGGCACCTCTGGGGGCATTATTATTGTATGGGGGCACCTCTGGGGGCATTATTAGTTCTTGGGGGCACCTCTGGGGGCATTATTAGCATATGGGGGCACCTCTGGGGGCATCATTAATGTATGGGGGCACCTCTGGGGGCATTATTAGTATATGGGGGCACCTCTGGGAGCATTATTATTGTATGGGGGCACCTCTGGGGGCATTATTAGTTCATGGGGGCAACTCTGTGGGCGTTATTAGTTCATGGGGGCCACCTCTGGGGGCATTATTAGCTCATGGGGGCACCTCTGGGGGCATTATTAGTTCATGGGGGCACCTCTGGGGGCACTATTAGCTCATGGGGGCACCTCTGGGGGCGTTATTAGTTCATAGGGGGCAACTCTGGGGGCATTATTAGTTCATGGGGGCACCTCTGGAGGCATTATTAGTTCATGGGGGCACCTCTGGGGGCATTATTAGTTCATTGGGGCACCTCTGGGGGCATTTTTAGCTCATGGGGCCACCTCTGGGGGCATTATTAGCTCATGGGGGCACCTCTGGGGGCATTATTAGCTCATGGGGGCACCTCTGGGGGCATTATTAGTTGATGGGGGCACCTCTGGGGGCATTATTAGTTCATGGGGGCACCTCTGGGGGCATTATTAGTCCATGGGGGCACCTCTGGGGCATTATTAGCTCATGAGGGCACCTCTGGGGGCATTATTTGTTCATGAGGGCACCTCTGGGGGCATAATTAGCTCATGAGGGCACCTCTGGGGGCATTATTATTGTATGGGGGCACCTCTGGGGCCATTATTAGCTCATGGGGGCACAGCAGGGGATCCTACATACAGGGGGCATCCCACATTCCTACTCGCTTTACTGCACATTACACCAAACAGTGCAGTTACTATGGGAGCCTACAGGAGGGAGGAAGGGAAGGAATTTGCTAGAAATGTGAGGAGCCTAAATTGTTTGTCTCGCAGGTTCTAAGGGGATGAAACGTATCTGGAAGGAATCATCATGGAGGACTGGGCCGGATGAAGAGGAAAAGGGAAAGTGACGCCTCAGATCAAAGAAGACATCACCGGTGAGTCACTGTATGACGGTTTTCTTATTTTGTAGAACATCATTTAGTAGGGGTGCCCCGAGGTGGAAAAGGTTGGGAAGCACTGCGCTAATCTGTCCCGCTGCGCCCGCTGGCACATGCTGTCATCTGATTGGGCCTCTTACCTAATCAGATGACAGCAAGTACCAGCGCCCCCTCCTCCAGACATCTGCCTTGGCGGCCCAAGCTATGTCCTATGGCCGTATCTTTACCGCGTTGAGCTCCAGCTTG
Source organism: Dendropsophus ebraccatus (assembly GCF_027789765.1). Classification (NCBI taxonomy): domain Eukaryota; kingdom Metazoa; phylum Chordata; class Amphibia; order Anura; family Hylidae; genus Dendropsophus; species Dendropsophus ebraccatus. The sequence goes on along the minus strand of NC_091462.1, from coordinate 40,014,475 downwards.
TGCTGCATCTACATAATCTGTACTCAGAGATATCACTGTGTTATCTGTGGTGTTACATAGGACTGCAGGGGATATCTACTACATGATCTGTACTCAGAGATATCACTGTGTTATCTGTGGTGTTACATAGGACTGCAGGTGACTACTACATTATCTGTACTCAGAGGGATATCACTGTTATCTGTGGTGTTACATAGGACTGCAGGTGATATCAGGTGACTTCTCCAGGTTGCAGAAGTTCAAACTTCATCATGCCCTGCTGACAGTTTATAATGGGAGTTGTAATTTTGCAGCATGTGGCTCTTTAGGTTGCAGCACTACAACCCCCATCGTTTCCAACTGGCAGTTCATGATGAGAGTTGTAGTTTTTCAGCTGTAGAGTCAAAGATTGGAATACAATGATTAGACAATGACACAGTACAGTCCATTAATTATAGGGGGCAGTAGTGCAGTACATGAGGTGGAGGCAGTGACAGGGCATTAGAACATGGTGGCACATTAGAGTAATTGGATATAACGTTAGATAGGACTTTGCCTGATCGGGGGGGAGATGGGGGGGCCCCAAGCTAAAATTTTGCACCAGGGCCCATCAGCCTTTAGCTACGCCCCTGTATATATATATATGCATGCACAGTATACAGTATATACACACACTCATATGTATAGTCCTCCATGTACACAGTGACAGCACAGTGTACATGGAGGAGACAATACAGAGTGTGAATATACTGTGACAGTCTCCTCCATACATGGAGGACTATACATATGAGTATATAGAGAGAGAGTGTGCACTGTGTGTGTATATGTGTATATGCACAGTACACACACCTTATAGAGAGAAAGACCACAGTGCAGACACACAGACACACACACACACAGATCACACCTTAGAGATGAAAACGGGGGCTGTGCGGTTGCCTGGACAGTTGTCGCTGGAGTCCCGGCAGGCTGACACCAGAGTGTGTGTGGCTAGGGCCACAGGCTCTGCAGCGGCGGCCTAGAGAGACCTCCTCCAGACTCCCGGAAGCCAGACAGGCGTGCCTCCCTGTATGACAGGTGCGGGTGTAGCGGGCAGCGCTTGGGGCCAGAGGCTGTGCAGCGGCAGCCTGGAGAGGAGTCCCCCAGACTCCCGGTAGGCTGGCCAGTGTGTCCCCTGCGCGGCTGTTTGAAGATCGCGGCCCGGCGGCGATCTCATTGGTCCGGTCAGGCGGCCCAGCAGGTGGCGCTCTGACCTGCAGAGGAGCAGCTTGCCGCTCCAGGCCCCGCTCAGGTCGGAAGCTGCTGGTAACTGCAGCTGAGCGTCCTCTTGTGGCTGGAGGCAGAATTGTTCTGTCTTCGGCCACAGGAATGATTAAATGGCCAGGATCAGCACCCAGCGGGGCCCTGCACTTGCTGGATGCTAGGGGGCCCAATACAGCCAATATTTTCTGGGGATCCCAGTGGGCCCCTGCCAGGGTGGGCCCAGGGGCGGCCGCCCCCTCTGCCCCCACCTAATTTTGCTACTGCCACCAGTAAAAACAAATAGTATATAGTATGTGTATAACATGTGTATGTGTATATGGTAGGGCTGTGTGGGATGGAATGAGGTAGTGTAAGCTGTAGGAGCTGGTTTGTAGAGGTGATATCACTCAGGGGCTCATATACAAGCCATGCTTTTGTGATAGCAGTACCCGACTTGGTACTTGAAGCTACTATGTGAGTCTGTAAGGACACCCAACCATTTCTGGACATGTCTTAGCTACATGCATTTCTTACTCAATTAAGGGTTTAGTTCAACTTCAGATACAGTTAATTCAATATAGTAAGTGATTGAGCTCCTGTCCCTTGCAGAGACTGGAAAGTTACTGATTGCTTCCAAACTGACAGTAGGAGTGGATATGACTTCTCTGCTAATAGAATTGACTACGGCAGAAATGAACTATGCTGTGCCATTTATCCTGTGGATCAGAAATTCATGCAGAACAACAGTATTCTTTATGTTGCACAGTTTGATTTCTGCTTATCTCTATAAAAATCGAGATTAGAAGATGAATTAGACTTTAAAAACTGTCAGTATCTTTACTTTATAATGTTAAGGAAAGTAAAATAAAATAAAATAAAAAAAAACCTATATATAGTTATAATGACATCATGTTGCTCTGTTGAAAAAAAAAACCTGTCTGAAGTTGACAGTTAATCCATCTGATGCAGTAGAAACAGTGACATCTACTGGTGACAGACAAAAACACTAGATAGAAAGTCCATAAAAGGGGTTATCCAGCGCAAAATCTTTTTCTTTCAAATTAACTGGTTTCAGAACGTTATACATTATTTGTAATTTGTTTTAATCTTAAGTCTTTCCATACTTATCAGCTGCTGTATGCCCTGCAGAAAATGTTGTTTTCTTTTTCAGCCTGATGCAGTGCTCTCTGCTGCCACCTCTGTTAGAGACAGGAACTGCCCAGTGCAGGAGAGGTTTTGGAAGTGACTATTTGCTACCGCTCTGGGCAGTTCCTGATACAGCAGCCGATAAGTATGGGAAAACTTGAAATTTTTAAATTAAAGTAAATTACAAATCTAAATATATAAATAATGAGGTTAAAATAACCCCTCACTAGCGCTGCACTACGATGCTGCTAACTGTCAAAAAGTAAACACCCGTAGGTTCACTGGGGGATAATATATGTATAAAGTAATTCTATTGACATAAAACGCAATATTTAGGCAATCCTATGTATGATGTTAATATTAGTAAATGAATGATTGTTTTTACCTGGTTGTCTTCTTGCAGAATGCTTTGCCGTGATTCTCGATATATGCGTTAATTGTAGATCTTTTGTAGATGCTTGGTAACGTTAGTTAGCAACAAGATGGTTACTGTAACCCCCGCTGGAGGCGCCCCGGCCGGCGGCACTTCTCCGCAGTGGGTTACGCTGACGTTGCAGTTCAAAAAATTCCCGGGAAGGCTGAGTGACGTCACTGCTTGTACGGGTGCTTGGTGAGACCAATCATTCATTTACTAATATTAACATCATACATAGGATTGCCTAAATATTGTGCTATATGTCAATAGAATTACTTTATACATAAATTACAAATCTATATATCTTTCTGAAACCAGTTGATTTGAAAGAAAAAGATTTTCATTGGATAACCCCTTTAAAAGGGTTATCTAGGATTGAAAAAAAAATAGTAGCATTTTTCCCAAAACAACACCACCCCTGTCCTCAGGCTGGATGCGGTATTACAACTCAACTCCATTAAAGTAAGCAGCTATGTTTTCTAATTGTTTAAAATCTTTTTAGCCTTGAAAAAACTTCTGTCTGGGGTGCGTGTATGTGTGTGTGTGTGTGTGTGGGGGGGGGGGGGGCATTTTAGGGCTTTACCAACCAACATGTAGTTGTGTGGAAGGCTTAGAGATCCGCACTAGGACATGTCCTATTTTTTCACAGTGCGGGTCGCGGCACGGATCCTGTTAATGGCCACATTCACTTCGATGGGCCCTAAAATTGCCCTTAAACAAGGCCTTACTTCCCCCTGTTCTCCCTGGCCTCCACAGCCAGGAAACCGGTAGGCTTCTAGTTCCCATGGCTACCATCAGAGCTCTGCAATCACATTGCAGACCCCAATGGTTACCAGACAGGGAATTCTCCCTTTGTAGAGGGAGAATTCTCTGTCTGAGGGCCTATGGATGCTGCAGTTGTACTAAAAGCCGGGACCTACTGCGGATGACACAGGCACAGCTCCTGTGCCTCTGTCATTCTGTATCGTAAATTAACATTGCTGCAGCTTCGGCTATAGGCTCCAGCTATGTTAATTTACAGCGGTGGGAGGGGGTTCAAATTTGAGTTATGTTTTCAGAATAAATATATATTTCTTTTACTGTAAGAATGAGTAGTGCATGAGATCAACACAATGCCATTTATTATTTTATCAATTATAAGTATTGTGAGTGTTTTAGGAAATTAACATATGTGCTAACATTTCATTTAGCTATAAACTATAAAACATAACTCATACTCTTATATTGATTTCCATACTGGTCAGCAGGAGCATTACTACTCACTCACTGCCCTTTAAGTTATGTCAGGACAGATTTATTATTCTGAAAAATCCTGCTATTTCTTGTTTGTTTAGCCATGTGAGAATCATGTATATTCTGTCTATTCTCTTAGGATCCTCTTAGTCCAGTTGATTATCGGCAAGAAGCGTTGAAAGGAAACGCTCATTCGGCCAATAAAAGTGCCAATGATCAGGCGATGACCGGGCATACACCCCCTCATCTGCACCTTTGGTGCAGGCTCCGTCTGAAACCAGTGTGGTCATCAGCTGATTGCTCTATGTCCAGCATCTAGTAACCCCAAACTATAAAGATTGTTTTGTGCAGCCAGACATCTAATGGCTATGGCAATAGAAATATACAAGGTACCTTTTAATACTTCTATTATACTCTTGTTGGTGCCCCTTCTTTGACTTTCATAGGTTCTAATAGAGTATAAAAGGTAAATGACTCTTACATAATGTCCTTTTAACCTGATGAAGAGGCTGCGACCTCGAAACAATAGAGTCTGTTTCACCTGAACGGCATATGTAGAGAGTTCTCTACTCTTGTTAAATTTTGTTGGTCTGCATCGTTTTTGTGCGATTTGCAGACCCTGGGCTGTGGCCTTGGTTGATTGCTTTATACTACTCGCATAACGATTGCGGTTTACACAACCTAATCAGGTGAGCGTACACCTTAAACCTACTATTCTCTGGAGTTCAGACTTGTCAATCAATGAGGCTCTGTGCCTCTTTTTTGTTTCTACCCTTATCACTAATAGGGTATAGGGAAAAAAAAAGTGTGGATGTAACATGTTACTGGACGTAGAGAATTAGTTACAGAATTGGTAAAGCCTAGCTTTTAAAATTCTGTAGCCCTATTTACTTCAATGGAGAAACACAATGAAAGCACTGTGGACGACCACATTAAATTGCAGTACCCAATACTTCTCTTAATAAAGTGGTATTTGGGGGATGTTTTATAGCATTTTACCACATTTCTGGTTAAGGTCAGGGATGGGGAACCTTCGGGCCTCCAGCTGTTGCAAAACTACAATTCCCATCATACTTGGACAGCCAAAGCTTTAGCTGTCCAGGCATGATGGAAACTGTAGTTTTGCAATAACTGGAGGCACATAGGTTCCCTATACATATATATATATATATATATATATATATATATATATATATATATATATATATTGAAAAACTCATTACCCCTTCTAAATGGGGAACAATTGGGTGTATGACCTTTTCCTTTTCAGGGACAACTTACTGAAGCATGCAATAGCAATGTCTTCCATCTGTGTTTGGGTTTCTGCTAATACTGTATTAATAAGGATTTATGTTTGTGTGACTGAACACGAGGGGAGTTGAGGCGAGACTTCTCCGCATTTAGGGCCAGATTTATGAGGTTCCTTGTGGATCTTCTCAAGAAAAATATTGGTGACTGTATTCCAGAGACCTATGATGTCATGTCTGCAATTTACAGGGAAAAAATAACTACTAAAGGCTAGCGAGAAGGAAAAATGGTTATTTCTTTAGTTCTGTTTTCCATTCCCACACTATAGTAATCGCACGTATTGTTTCTGATCATATACTTTATTAGGTTATTGTCCAGTTATTAGTATATAAAATATTAGATCGTGTTCAGTTTTAGCTTTGTAAAGGATATATTGTGTGCTCAAATCATGTCTGTGATAATAAAGAATGTAGAGTTCATAGTCTTCAGGTTATCTGAGGTAGAAAGCTTAAAATATAGTGCCCAGACCTGACAACTCCTTAAAGGGACACTGTCAGTTAGAATTCATGAACGCACCCACTGGCAGAGTAATACAGCTCTGTAAGCAATAAGATTATTGGTTCCTCTGTGCATCATCCAATCAGAGCGCTATAAGATAGGGGGCCAGTATACAATCCACCAGGGAGGTGATTGGTTCCCTTTAACGGCACACTTCTTTGGACCACCTCTTTGGACACTTTTCGGACCATGAAGAAAGCATTTTTTTCCCCATGGATGTTCTATCGAAGAACCTACATAGAGGTATCAATAGTCTTATTGCTTACAGACCTGTATTACCCTGTCAATGTTTGCAATGGTGAATTCCAAGTTTCCACCTAAATCCATTTTTTGTTAGATGCCTAAATGTTCCTTTCCCACCTCTTACTTGCCTTATTTGTATGATATTTTTAGATGTGCTATATACACATAAGCTGGTCATACATGTACTGTAGGCTGAGCACGCATCTTTCAGTGGGGGAGAGGAAGATAAACTTGACACAATAAAGGATCCAGCATGATGAAATCCAGCACAGTGGCTGCAAGCATCCCTTATACGTTTTGGCTACATTCCCACATTCATTAGCTTTGGAATAGTAATTCTATGGAGAGAAAAAAACAGACATGACTGCACATCCTCATAATATACAGTGCTATACATATCTAGGCTATGTGCACACTTTGTAAGAGACCGGCCGCTCCGTGACCCGGCCGGGTCACGGAACGGCCAGTCTCTGAAAAGATCATCGGCGCCGCTAGGGATCCCAGCCAGATTATATGCTATGTGTATACACTGCGGCCGGGATTCCATAGATGGCAAGGTAACATATATTTTCGTAATAATCACAGCCGTTGTACAACGGCCGTGGTTTTACAAAAATATATGTTGTGTGAACATAGCCATATACAGTGTAGAAACACACACACCACTTCACAGTTCTTCATTCACGTGTGTTCCTAATCTGAATGGCATGGCACTGGACAGTAGCGATCCAGTGGTCCAACATTACTGCTTCCAGATCAAGCCCCCTGGATGAATTTTCTGAGAAGCAGCAGATCGGTGTATATACTGTAGCATGTGGATGAACAGAATTACATTTAGAATAATAAGAATTTCCAAATTCAAATCTAAGGGCCAGTTCACACTGAGTAAACACGGCGTAATTCTGCGGCGGAGCTCTCCGCTGTGGAATCTCACCGCGCTCAGTGTGCTGCTTTGAGTAAATAAGTGGGCGCACGCTTGTCCGCTGCTGCCGCTCTCCGCTCTGAGAGCTAACATGTTAGTTCGTTAAGCAGAGAGGAGAGGAAGCAGACGAGCACGCGCTCTCCCATTCGCTCAAAGCAGCACACTGAGCGCGGCGGGAATTACGCCGTGTTTACTTTACTGTGAACTGGCCCTAATAAGTCAACCATCAACTTATTTAAGGCCCTATTCCACGGAACGATTATCGGTCATATTCAGTCGATATCGGCTGTTACGACCGATAATCGTCCCGTGAAATAGAAGGCATTGATCAGCCAACATTGTTCATGTCGGCTGATTGTTCATGTCGCTTGTTTTTTAAACATGTTGAAAAACAAATGATATACTGTAGCAGCGACCTGCTGCTGTCACTTTGTGGAATAGGAGTGGCAGCAGACCGCCACTATCCTCTATGGGCTGCCCGGACTATCTGGCGATCACCCAGGCAGCCCCCCCCCCCCCCGCAGCTCCTCGCGGCCCCTCCCCCGCTGACCCACTCGCAGCCGCCGCGTGTTATAGTGGCTGCAGCGAGCAGGGAACGATGAGAAACAAGCGCTGACAGTGCTTGTTTGCTTCTCTCAGTCGGCCCGTGGAATAGGGCCATTAGTCTTGACAAAGTCAATGCACTTTCTAAGTTTTCTGATTGACCAGATAAGTCTGATATGAGACTCTACCCTCCTAACTCTGTTTCCAGTAGCATAGCAATCATATAGGCAGACCACATCACTGCCAAGCGCTTATGCTCTAAGGGGGGCTCTGACTGTGGTGCTGTGGTGCTCTGACTGACAAAGCAAGAGACAGCATTGCACCTCCATCCACAAGAGCCCCCCCTACACATACTCACCAGGCTCGTTGTAGTTCCCTGGTGTCCGTTCTCCAAGCTCCCCAAAGCAGGAGTGACGTAATTTGTTAACCCTGGGGAACTGCGCGGGAGCGGGTGAGTATGGGGGTGGGAGGTTGGTTGTCGTACAGATACATGGGGTCCCGTACAATTTTTATGCTATGGGGCTCCATGATTTCTAGCTACACCCCTGACTGTGTCATACCAGATACTTCCGGGGATCGGAAAACTTGGAACACAGAATTGCTTTTTCTGGTTAATCCTACTGTAGATTTGCTTGTTTCTATTTGGGGAATCTAATTTTTCTCAGTTAGTGGATTTTAACCATCCTGTTAGATCTTTCTGCACATTCTGCATCCTAGTTATTTCTTTCTCAAACAAAATCACTAAATAGGAATCTAATTAGGAATTACTTAAAAATTAATTATCAGAAAAAAATAAATACATATAAAACAGTATATGCCATATTATATATACAGGAAACACACTGGTGGAAAGAGAAGATTACCAAGTCAAGGAAAATCATAAACATTTGTGAATGTTACATATGGGCAAAAGAATTCAAGAGGAGAATCAATAATGCATTTATGTTTTTTGTTGACGATTTTATAAGATATTTCTGTACCTGATTTGGAAAAACATATGGCAATAATTTGAATCATCTCATTTTATGTATTTGAGCAATGTTTTATAAAGCCAGAATGTTCAGCAGTGAAATATTTTTTTTTTTAGAGACATATTTGAAATCTGCATGTAAACTACAATGCAAAAAATATTTCGACAAACTGTATACTATGGTGTGCCCACAGCATGTCCATAGAATTTCATAACTGTAATGTGGTATACTATTCATCATGTTCGGTCTGCCTTCTAAACACACATTATATATACATAGTTATTTATTTTTAGCTCAAAAGTGTGCTCCTCTATACTTTTTAGTCCCCCAAGAAAAAAGCATCACAAACAGACCAATTAATCATTATTAGGCTATGTTCACACAACGTTTTTCAGCTCCTTTTAAAATGACCTCCGTCATTTTGAGTAAAATAACAGACGTCATTCAGCAGCCTGGCCTCCCCTTAGTGCAATGACGGCTGTTGGTACATTATACTAGTTTGGGGTTACTAATTACACTTTGGTTCTGGTTGTGGCATCATTGAAAAGTCTATTGGATTTAATAGTAAAAATAGAAAAAGAACGGTGAAAAAGAAAAACTGTGTGTGAACAACTAATAAAAAACGTCCGCTGTTTGCAAAAGACATCCGAAAATAACGATCATGTTCATTATTTTGACATCCGTGGTAAAAACGTCCGTTATTTAATACATAGTGCGCATTGGACGTCCGTCTTTCCATTGACTTCAATGCATTGCCATTGCAGTCAGTTGAATTGCGGCAATAACGGACATTTTTTTTGAATATCAAAATATCTATTTTTGACGTTGTTGCCGATGGCAACAACAGCCGTACTTTTGGAGTGGTGGAACAATGCCTGTTTCTTTATGGGATCCCAGCCGGAGCATATACACATCGTATATGCTCTGACCGGGATCGCATACGAGGCCGAAAATAACTGACATATCAGTTTTCTGCGGCCGGAATTCAGTGAATTACAGCCGCAGAAAGACCTGTCAGTTCACACAGTGAAGCGAGCGGCTCCGGCCGCTTGCTTCACTGTGTGCCATGGGAAGCTCTGGGCCGGAAAGATCATCCGGCCGGTACTTTAGTACCGGCCCCGATGATCCGGGCACAGACCGGCCGTTCCGTGATCCCAGCCGGTCCGGTCTGATATGTACGATTCCGACCGCATTTTGTACGCCGCCGTACATGTGCGGCTGAAACTTCGAGCGTGGGAAAAATAGACATGCGGCCGGATGCGTACGCACTGCGAACATACGCCCATAGTAGAGTTATGCTTCCCTAGCTTGTTTCGAAGCGATCTGAGGCAGGTCATTTAGTTGGAAATCTTCACCCAGCCCAATAAAATACACAGAACCTCTTGGATCGAAAATCAAGTTCAATTTGGCTAAAATAACAATAATAAACCGCATGGAAATCCACGGCCGTGAGTTGGAACATTTCCATCCTCAAACAATGGTCTTGTTCATTTTTCACAGCGCCGTATACGATCCGGTCGTAAGTTCATACGTAGTGTGCATTGTGCGGGCGTATATCTTATACTTTCAAGCGAACGCATCAACCTCAAAACTACGTGCGTATATTCGCGGTTCGCACTACGTCCGGAAAGATACGTAGTGTGAACATAGCCTTAGACTGTAATCGGTCCATAAAACTACTCTAGAGGGTGCACTGCAGGTGACTGTATACATCAGGATAAGGTTTACGAGTGAATAACCCTGAAAACATTATGTGAACAGTTGTAATGCTGCTTTGAAAAAGACAAATTCATACAAAATAGAAAGAACCTAGGGGGAGCCTAGGAGGAGGCTAAAACTTGGCTTGTCAAGAGTACTCGAAACGTTTACAGAAAAAAAGCCTTGTTTATATTTATGGAGGCTTCTCTACATCGTATGAGCATATTAACAGTAAAAAAAAAAAAATCTCTTGCTATACATAGGTCAGATTTTGCTTTGAATATTTCTATTTGTCTTTGTTTAGTTTTTACATTGTTTGAAGTTTCAGTGAGACTATAAACCTCTCTGCCACATGATGTTGTCATGGCTGACTGCTGAACAAGGGACGCCTGGATGCATTTCTTGAAAAATATAATATTACAAGTTGTGGGTGGGTTCACACTGAGGCCCGTGTCATAGACACCATCATATGGGCCGGCGGATTCCGCATTCTGCAGATAGAATTGACACGTCAATTCTTTTGGCGGAATGCGGAATCAGCCTTCCCATAGAATGGTGTCTATTGAGCCAGCGGAAAGGCGCGCGGCCTTGCGCGCAAACAGCCGGCGGAATTTATCCGCGAGAATTCCTCAGTGTGAACCCACCCTATGAGTGCTGTATTACCTGTGATAGGACGATGATCCAGGGATTTATTCTAATTGCCATATTGGAGTCGGAAAGGAATTTCTCTCTGTGTGATGGAGCAATTTGCATCTGCCTCATGGAAGGGTTATACTCTAGGTTAAATTTGATAGACTCGTCGTTTTAAACCTTATTAACTATGTTATTATGTGAACTGTAGAGAAGAACCTGATATTCACAAAACCACTACAATCCAATATAATAGCTTTCATTTCTTATGCTTCAGTTGCCTACTGACCCTTCATGTGCCTGAGAATTGTCTTTGTTTATAAAAGTATGTGTTTTTTTTTTTTTTTTTTATTAAAGCAGGCATTCCACAATGTTACAAAAAAAATCTTCAGTACAAACATGTCAGGTCATACATCTGTCAGCCAATAGATGAACTATGAAGCTATTTCCGACTCATCCATATTTCCATTGAATGGATCATGTTGCCAAGAAATACTACATATAAATCCCCATTGTTCTGTAACCGGTCTAATGCTAATCATGGGCTACTGGGAGGACTGTTTGCCTTCAATGTCTTGGAGACCTTAGGTTGTTTTATTAAAGAGTATGTCCTCCCATATGTTGGAACAGGTGGTGGTAAATTAGAAGAATCACTGCTGGAACAAGGAGTGTTCTGGAGAGAAATCCCAGTGCCTGACAGACTATTAAATTAAGAAAAGATGTTTACTTTGGAAAATTGTCTAAGCTTGCTTTTGGAGTCTACATAACATGTAGAACACTTCAGATAAAAAAATATTACATTATCTTTTTCTAATTTTAATCTTGGAAACTGAACTAGCTCAGAAGAAACAGCAACATATACTTTATACTAAAGCACATGTAGACTTTATAGAAACTCGTTCCTCTGTCATTTGCATTTTTTAGCATAAATATACTTAAATATTTGCTAAAAGGGTGTTGGTTCTTTTTTATTTTTAAGAATGGTCAGGCTGGTCTGTAAAAGTAAAAAAAAATCAGGACTTACATGCTACTACTGTTTTCCTATGGTGCCCAGTAATGACGCAAGAAATTTCCTGCTCAGCCAATCACGGCAAACGGGTCCCTATGAACCTTAACTATCAGCTTCTGATTCCCGCTGTCTGCCCGCTCCGTGGAGAGGGTGGATACAACCTTGAGGACCGCCTGAAAAACTGGGATACAGCTATAGCCATAGGCTGTATCCCAGTTTTCTAGGCGGTCCTCAGGCTGTATTCACCCTCTCCACGGAGCGGACAGACAGCGGGAACCAGAAGCTCATACGAACCCGAACCTCAGCCGGTTCGCTCATCCCTAATGGTTGGCTCACCCCTTATGTTGGGACGTCATTAGGAAGCCCTTATATTTGTTTACTTCAGAGTGGCTCTCTTTGCGGACGGATAGGAGATGTAGTAAAAGGATTTTACAACCCTGGGCTAGGCCTCAGGCCTGGCTCAGCATTCCTAAAGCTAACAGTGTTGCATATATATTTACTGCATAGTGCATCATGGCATACCTGTATGGCATGGTGCTGTAAAGGGTATATGTAGCAGGCTCTGAAGCCAAGCACGCTACATAACTGTTAGCTGTCAGTACTGTTTTACAATACATTTTATGGAAAAACAAAAGTTTTCATTGCAAAGCCCCACACAAAAAAATAATTTCGCCAGCCCAAGGTTGGTTGATAGAGATAATGTTAAAATGTAAATGACAAAAATAGGAACTATTGGTTTGAAGCATTTTGTGTAACCGTGGTCAGGAAATGGATAAGAGCAAGCTAATAGCTTCACTTTCATAAATAGGCTAAAGGCATCAAAGAATGAAAGAGGAAGTATGGAGGAGCTCTGTAATACTTCCACCATGAAATAGTCCTGCACTGCAATTTAGCAAGACGGTTATTGCAACTAATGAAACGTGAACAAGAAAATAGCAGAAATTAAAATAAGTTATGCTCGTAGTGGAAAGGTTAACGATATGGTCCACTTCAACTATTTCAGGGGAAATGGGTTATTTTGGGGAAACATATGGAACATATGCAAACATATTGGAGAACTCAGTTACCATAATCATACAATAACACAACCCTTCCTCCATTTTATGGGAAATCTTTCCTTTTGGAGAGATAGCTTGGCTTGGCATAAAATCTCCAGTCAATGTTCTAAGGCTCCTTGACTGAGCGAGACTTGACTTGAAGGGATATCTCTTTGCTTAAGAGGTGTGAGAGCTACTTTGCATATTCTTTCTATACAGAAAGTAAAGATGACGTTCTGACATATGCAGCTCTGTCGGATTCTTGTCTACTTTTGTGTAGTTTGTTATCTTTGGACTTCAAAAACTGTTTTCCCCTCAAATGGCACTATATGGGATAGAGAATTCTGCAGTGCCACTTACAATAAAGTATGTTCACAAACTTTTGGTGTAGAGTTAATGTTAATGCTATTTTAATTTTTAGTTGTACCTTAAGTAAGTGTGTAAAATCTAGCCTCTATGATGTCTCTAATACCATGCACGCACAAAGAAGATCAGATCCTGCTGGTCTATGTCTCCATACTAAGAAGTAGCGGCAGAATGGGGAACATTATAAAGCAGTAATGAACAGTATTAGCTGTGGATCAAGCTCTGGGTAGGATCTTTTATTTAGTTAGCTACTAGAGATGAGCGAACCGGGTTTGAGTTGATCCGAACCCGAACGTTCGGTATTTGATTAGCGGGAGCTGCTGAAGTTGGATAAAGCTCTAAGATTGTCTGGAAAACATGGATACAGCCAATAATTATATCCATGATTTCCACATAGCCTTAGGGCTTTATCCAACTTCAGCAGCCACCGCTAATCTAATGCCGAAAGTTCGGGTTCGGATCGACTCGAGCATGCTCGAGGTTCGCTCATCTCTATTAGCTACCAGTAGCCATGACTAGAGGAGAGTAAATCACTTGGAAATTTGTTTCGCAAAATTTGCAAATATTTGCGAGTTACATACAAACAATTGTTTATTAAAACAGGCAAACTATAGTCGCTGTTGCTGTGACAGTGTCAAAATTGGAAATTTAAAAAAAAAAATGTCAATCAGCCTGTCAATTATTTAATTTCTGCGATAGACATTAGTGGACTTTGGTGGATCGGCAGTATAATATCAATTTCCTCCCAGGACAGCAGTGGACATTGGTAAATGAGCATCCCGTGAGTTTTTATGGATAACCCCTTGCTCCTGCCAAAAGACAGTACTGCAGGCTAAAATGTGCGGCCACCATGTTTAGTGAATTTGCGAAGCAAATCTGGTGAGTTTGTAAATTGCTCAGAAAGCTAATTTAATGCCTGATTCTATGCGAATCAGAATTCTTCAGATTTGCTCATTTCTAGCCATGACCATGACTAAACAGTTTCCAAATTATGATATTATGGTACCTGCTACACATGGACACTAGACCACTTCATACTGACGTGCACCTGTTAATTTGAAATCAGAGGGGACAGGTCTTCTTTGAGCTCTGGTACATTGTCATCTCTCGGATCTCCAGGTGTTGTAGCCTTCACTAAGCTGATGAATGAATAAATAAGCAGCCACGAATGTTGGTGAGTGCCGCTGCCCTCTTTATACTACTAGATATCACAGGTCACCTCTTGTAGACAAAGACCTGGAACTATGGGGGAGAATATTTGATTATGTTTTGTTTTTAGAGATATGTTGCTCATATGTAGTTTTCAGAGACCTTCATAATATTTTTAGCCTTACTTCCGAATTCTTGAGGAACATGTGCATTATGGGAATGTAATTGCATCATGTTTTTTTTTTTTTTGCGAAAGCAGTGTGTAAGTAGACAGAATGATACAACTGTCTGAGCGCATACAGTCAGTGGGAGTATTGGCAATTAGAATCTGGCATATGTGCTGCTCAGGATACAAGGCTGACAAGAGGGTGTCTTTTGCCAAAGGTACTCTCTGCTCATGTCCAATCTGTCTGTCTTCATGTATTCCAAGCAGTTTCCTCTTTGGATGGTTTTCATGGTTTTAGTTTAAAAAAAATGGTTTATAGTGGAAAGATTTACAACTCGGAGAAAGCGAATGAAATAAATCTACTAATAAAACAAATAAAAACACAGAGAACTGGATATTATAAGGCTTATGACTATTGGCTAATGTTTTTTAGCAGAGATCCACCTATTGGAGTCAATACAAAATAGTAAATAAGGAAACTACATAAGTGATTTTAGTTTGGTATGGTTTCTTTGTTACTGTTCAGACACCACATGCAGTACCGCAGGAACTTTCACACTCCCCACAGAGCAGAAATGATGTTATATTGGAGAATTATTATTTATCCAATCATTGATACAAGTGCCATACATTTTACATCTTAACCTCCTCCCACCGCCGCACTGTTAATTAACGTCGCTGCAGCCTATGCCCGATGCTGCAGCAACGTTAATTAACGTTCTAGGATGGCACAGCCGCAGTAAATGCATTTGTGTCACCTGCAGCAGGTCCCAGCTATCAGTGATAGCCGGGGACCCGCCGCAACTCTCAGCACCGAAGCCGTGGAGTTAACCCTATGGATACTGCGGTCAGAGAATTCTTTCTCTGGTGTCCATCAGGGCTCTGCAAAGTGATCACAGAGCCCCGATGGTAGCCATGGAAACAAGAAGCCTCAGGCTTCCGGTTTCCTGGCTACGGAGGGCGGCGGGGTCGGGAGGGAAGGCTGGGGGCGCGGGGCACGTGCCCGTGAGCTCTGACCCCTCCCTTCTCTCCCCTGCCGCTGTTACAAGATAGTAACATCTGCAGGGGACAGAGGAGGCAGACATAGGGGACATCAGCTTATAGGATCATTATAATCCCATAAGCTGATGTCAAAACACGACCTGTGCATTGAGGCATCAATGACCCCAGGTCGGGAAAGGGTTAAGTATACCTGTTAAAATCCAGCGATTGGTTGGGGTCTGAACACCCAGGTCCAACCAATGAAAACTTTTGACTTGTCTCTACAAATTTTGACGCTGTCTCACAAACAGCGCCATTCTTGTCCTCAGTTTGGGTGTGGGTTTTTTTCAGCTCAGTTCTATTGAATTGAATAGAGTAGAATTATAAACCAGGCACAACTTGAGGACAGGGGTGGTGCTGTTTCTACAATTAAAGTAGAAATTGGCCAGACCCATTTTTTTAGCAAGTGCTGGGGAAGGGAAGATAAAAGAAATAACGTGCTCTTACCTCCTCCGCTCCAGTGCTGGTGGCCGAATCCTGACACTCTGGTCCCCGGCCGCTTCCTGGTCTGAGCAAGAACCCGGATTGCAAAGTGTAAGTTCTGCTCAGTCAGTGAGCAGCCAAGGCAGGACCCCACTACAGCCACTGTCTGGCTCACACGTCATGACCTGGGTCCCTGCTTAGACCAGGAAGCGGCTCGGGACCTGGGGACTGGAGCGGCAGGATGCGGCCACCTGTGTTGGAGTGGGGGAGGTAAGAGCACATTATTTCTTTTATCCTCCCAGCAATTGCTAAAAAAAAAGGTTCTGGCCGAACTTCTCCTTTAATTGCAAAAACAGCACCACCCCTGTCCTCAGGTTGTGCCTGGTCTGGCCGGACTTCTTTAAGTAATTGTGTTTTTCTTTATTCATGGCTAACCCTTTTAACAAGTCTAGCAGGCTTTGTTTGTTTTTATGTTGTTGTCTTTTGCCATACACTGCCTTCTGTGGGAGGTGAAAAAACATATTTTCTCCAGTCCACCGCTAAGGTGCCCGGTCACATCACCCTATACCGTACTATGGGACTGGTACAGCAAATCACTTTCCTCAGTGGTCCCGTGCACTTATTGTTGCCTTAACAGCACCCACAACAAACAGTTTTAAAGTTACTTTGAGAAGCAGAACTTTAGTGGTATTTGTCATTTCTGTCAGTGTTTTATATCACGCCCAACTGACATATAGTTTCATATGTCTTCTTTCCCAGGGTTAAAGGAACTAACACCTAATTTGATAAACCACATTGTTTTTCCACAGTTTCCTCTTCAGGCTCTCACAGATGTGCAAACCTGTGTAGACAACTGTAAATTATAAGATAAGTTATTGATTGTAGAGGCGTTTGTGTGAGCAGATGAAAGGGGACCTATGGTTTCTAGCGGCAAAGTCTAAATATATGAGAAGCAGGATTTCTCAGCATCCTTGGTCTGAACATAATTTTTCTCTAGGGATTTTCCCTTCAGGAAAGTAGTTTTTTAGAGATAGGTTGAAAAACCGCAGTGTCTTGTGCTTAGGACCTGTGAAGGTAAGTAACGCAATGTACTGATAGTTACAAAACTTTTCTTATACAGCATATCCATGTATAAACTCTACAAAATACATTATAAGCATATGTCTGCTACGGCATTCGGCTTTCTCTGTAAATAGTAGTCAGTCTGTCCTTAATGCAGCTATACTTGTCTGCCATATCTGTCATCTGGACAAACACTTCCTATATAGTCTCTGTATGGAACATATAGAGGGAGATCTCTTGCTTGTGGCTCCTTTTCTTAGACACAACAGACAGTTAATGGAATGGCCTGGTAAGACTCTGGATTGTGTACTTTGGAGGCCTACGTAATAAGGAAATGTCCAGTTGAGACATGCCTTTCAATATCGAAATATCAGTAACATGTACTTGATGACCCCTTAAAGGGATTTCATCATCTTGCAAAGTTATCCCCTATCCACAGGGACTATTTGATCATGGGGGTTTGACAACTGGAACTTCCCATGATCTTGAGACTGGGGGCCTGAATCTCCTGATAGAATGGCATGCATAACCTATTGCTTTATTCTAACAGGAGACTTGTACCCCCCCCCTTTTCAAGACTGCAGAGGAACCCCAGCAGCTGGACTTCCTGTGATCAGATAGTTATCCACTCGATATGGGACATCTTTACAACATAGAAACCAGATAATCCAGCACTGATGGAGTAAGCAAAAGGTTTATGCGTTTTGGGTTGTCGCCTTGATCACAAGGCAAAAAGCTGAAACGTGTAAACATTGTTTTCATGCTGAAATCCAGAAAAAGATTTTCAATAAAGCAATGTGTTTTCTACTGGATTACAGTGGTACCTTGGTTCTCTAACTTAATTGGTTCAGGAAGTCAGTTTGAGAACCGAGTAGTGTCTTCCTATTGGAAATCATGTAAATGTATTTAATTGGTTCCAGCACCCACCAATAATTACCTACAATACTCATTTATTACATTGAGAAGTCCCTAGTTCAATCACTACAGTACAGAACAGAGCAGTACTATATACTGTACAGTACATTACAGAGCAGCACTATATACAGTACAGTACATTACAGAGCAGCACTATACTGTACAATACATTACAGAGCAGCACTATATACTGTACAGTACATTATACACAAGAAACATTCAACAAAACCTGCAATTATATTACAGTAGTTACCAACCCTTCATTCATCCTTTACTGTATAGAGTCCACCCCCAGCACTGTAAAGGATGGGAGAAGGTGGTGCACTGACTTTACTACTACTGTACTGTATATGAACTCCAGCAGTCTCATACAGTACAGGATTGGAGATGGAGGTGCAATGACTGTACTACTACTACTGTACTGTATATGCACTCCAGCAGTCTCATACAGTACAGGATTGGAGATGGTGGTGCACTGACTATACTATTTCTGTACTGTATATGCACTCCAGCAGTCTTATACAGTACAGAAAGGCTGCACGTGACCCCCGTGAGCGGTAAGCCGCCATGACGGGGTGTCCAGCCATGAGGGGGTTAAGGTGGTAGCTGGGGAGTGCAGAGCGGGAGTTGCTAGCGGAGGGGTTGGAGAGGGGACAGAGGTTATTTAAGTAACTGGCTCTCTCCTCATGTTAACACTCGGGAGGAGAGAGCAGCGAGGAGGGTGTCAGTGGGTGAGGCAGCAGCAGCTACCGGGACAGCTATAGTGCGGAGATTCGGCGGCTAACCATGTCCTTGGCCGCTTTGTTCGAACAGCTGCGGGAGGCGGCTGCCTCGGCTGCAGACCGCAACTTGTTTGAGGAGCAGATTCGGGCGGTGCTCCGTCCGGTGCCGCCCGTGGACGCTGGCGAGGGATCCCCGGCCCTGTCTGGTGAGGCCTCTGGTGCGGGCAGGCTCCGTGAAGATTCCCGCTCCCCCTCCCCCCGCCAGCGGAACTCCCGGCGCTCTCACCCGCCGGCACGGCTCAGCCCGGAAGTGGGCCCTCCTGGGACCCTACAGGCCGGACTCCGCCTCCTCCTGCCCCTGGTCGCGTCACCCGGTCTGGGAGGAATCCCAGGAAGCGGCCGGGTTCTGGGGAGCGGGGGAGGCTGCGGCTGCGGGCCCGTGGCTCCCCTCCCCCCTCCTGTCATCCTTCACCTGTGGCTGCGGCTGGCTCCCCTGGCAATGCTCCGGTCGGGGGAGGAGCCTGTCGTTGAGGTGGGGGGGCGTCCCGGTGGTTCGCGCTGGTCCACGGTCCGGGCCGGGCGCAGTGATGTCGGCCCCAGCGCTGTCGCTGTCGGGTTCCCTTCCTGGGAGCTGCCGGGTCCTAGCAGGCCCAGGAGTGTCGTGGCGGCGGGGGGTTTGGGGGCCCCTGCTCCTGTACATCAGTGCCGGTCCTGCGGCAGCCAGTCCAGTTCTGCTCCTTCTACGCGAGTGATGGATGACGGCGCAGCAATGAGCGAAGGCAGTCGTCATGGAGATCCCGGACCTCCGGCTGGCGGGAACACAGCGCCCGGGCAGCCTGGTGAGTTGTCTCTTGTAGTGTCTTCTATGTCAAACATGGTTAGAGGGGGGGTGGGGGATAGGGTCCCTGCGGTATCTGGCTCTGGGGGGGTTGGGGGGAGAGGCGCGCCCTGCGATAGCGCGATGTGGCAAGATTTGTTTAGTGGCTTCAGGGCGTTTTTGGCTGGATGGGGCAGGGGGCCTGTGGGGGTCCTTCGCCGCCGGCTGCATGGACGGACGCTGGATATCGGCGGGGGTCCCGGTGGTTGAGGAGGCAGGGGGTCTAGGGGGTGTGGCTGTTGCGGTGCAGACGGATAAAGATAGGGAGGTGGATTGGGTGCGGATGGACGATCGGGCACGCGGGGAGGTGTATGTGTGCTTTGAGGGGCCATGGGGGGCCACTTGAAGCAGGAGGTGAGGGACAAGATTGGTCGGGACGAGTACGAGGAAATTTTTTCCCTTCTCCCGTTGGATAAATTCAATCTTGATAAAGGCAAGCGTTTTGAGAGTAAGAAGGAGGAAGAGGAGAAGCGTCGGTGGCGTCTTATTCCTTAGAACTTCTCCAATTGGCTCCAGGCGTTTGCAATCTTGGCCAGCGTGATTGGTGAGAAGGTGCCGCAAAACTGCTTGGCCTTGTTTTGCTACCTGGACTCTATTGGGGAAGCTCAGCGTGTTTATGGGGGCCAATTTTGGCTCCGCTACGACAAACAGTTTCGTCAACGTAAAGCGGTCAGGCCCAGTATACGCTGGGATCAGAAAGATATTGGCCTGTGGCTACGGGTGATGGGTTCGGCGCGTTATGGCCAGCCCTTTCAGGGGGGGATCGTCCGGGCAGGATCGTCCGGGCAGGCCTCACAAACGTGGAGCGGCAAGTCCGGTTTGTGCTGGCTCTTTAACGAGGGCCAGTGCAAATATGGTGGCGCCTGTAAATTCAAACATGTCTGCGGGACTTGTGGGGGAACCTCACATGGCACGGCGCGTTGTTTTAGAAAAGGCAAGGGGCGAGGTGGCGGTGGTTCTGGTCATGGGGGTGACGCCGGTGAGGGTGGGCGCGATGCAACCGTTTCTAGACAGGTTCCCGGATAGGGGGAAGGGGTTGTTGTTGTTCGAAGGTTTTAGTTGTGGTTTTGTCATTCCGGCCCCTCCTTATGAGGTGCCTTTCTCGTTGCGCAATTTGAAGTCGGCGTATTTGCATCCGCGGGTGGTTCAAGAAAAGTCAGACAAGGAAGTGGCCATGGGGCGTATGGCAGGGCCTTTTGAGTCACTCCCCTTGTCTAATTTGGTTGTTTCTCCGTTGGGGGTCGTTCCTAAGAAGGAGCCGAACAAATTTAGGCTGATTCACCATCTGTCGTATCCTCACGGTCAGTCGGTGAATGATGGTATAGACCCTGAACTTTGTTCGGTGGTTTATACGTCCTTTGATGCCGCCGTGGCATGGGTGCGGGAGTATGGGCAGGGGGCACTGATGGCCAAGACGGACATTGAATCCGCTTTCCGCCTGTTGCCTGTACACCCCGACAGCATGATGCTGTTAGGTTTCTATTGGGAGGGGAAGTTTTACGTGGATCGTTGCCTCCCAATGGGTTGCTCGTTGTCTTGCGCTTATTTTGAGGCATTTGGTTCCTTCCTGGAATGGGCGGTGCGGGACCTGGCGGGCTTGAAGTCTGTCATTTACTACTTGGACGACTTCTTGTTCGTGGGGCTGCCTGACTCGCCCATTTGTGGAACTTTGTTGGGCGCCATGGAATGGGTTGCGGGTCAGTTTGGGGTCCCCTTGGCCATGGACAAAACAGAGGATCCGTCGACGGCACTGAAATTCTTGGGGATCCTGATTGATTCCTACCGAATGGAGTGCAGGTTGCCGGAGGATAAACTTGTGGCCCTGAAGGCGGAGGTGCGGCGGGCGCAAGGGTTACGCAAAATCACTCTAAAAGAGTTGCAATCCTTACTGGGCAAATTGAATTTTGCCTGCAGGATTATGCCAATGGGGAGGGTGTTCTTCAAGCAGTTGGCAGGGGCGACTGCGCGGGTACGGGCGCCTCATCATTTTGTTCGGGTTGATGGGTGAGCATCGGGACAACTTGGCTGTGTGGGTGGGGTTTTTGGATAGCTATAATGGTAAGTCCTTGATGTTGGCCCCGGTGTTGGACTCTGTTGATTGGGAGTTGTTCACGGATGTGGCTGGGAGTGTGGGTTTCGGGGCCTATTGCCAGGGGCAGTGGTGTGGGGTCCTGGCCTGGGTCGTGGGGGCAGTCGGGTCTCGTGCGGAATTTGGCTTTTCTGGAGTTGTTCCCGATAGTGGTGGTGGTGTGTGTGTGGGGTGACAGGTTCAGGGACAGAAAAGTCAGGTTTCATTGTGATAACGTGGCTGCGGTGACTGCGGTTAATACTGCTACTGCGTCTTCACCGCCAGTGGTGCGCCTGTTGCGGCAGCTGGTTCTTAGTTGCTTGTCTTTAAATGCTTGGGTCGTGGCGGTGCATGTGCCAGGAGTGAGGAATGATATTGCCGACTCTCTTTCTCGTCAGCAGTGGGAGCGTTTTCGAGCCCTGGCTCCGGAGGCCGACGAGGAGGGGATCCCGTGCCCGCCGCACCTGTGGACTCTGGTCTGTTGATGGTTGGTGGACTGATTCGGTCGTCTCTGGCGGCTACTACATGGAGGTCGTATTCGGTGGATTGGGCGATTTGGGAGGAGTGGTTGTCCGGTTGGGGAGGGGTGTGCTCGGATGGTGACAGGACTTTGGCCGTGTTGGGCTGGTTGGGTAGTGTGGCGGGTGGTCGGTGGCCAAGGTCAATCGCTTTATGGCAGCGCTGTTTTTTTGGCTTAAAATGCGAGGGTTGCGGGACATCACAAAGGAGTTTTTGGTAGTGCAGGCATTGAAGGGGTTTCGGAGGGGCAAGGCGCGCCCGGACTCGCGTAGGCCTGTTTCTTTTGCGCTGTTGGAGAGAATTGTGGGATGCTTGGGGGGGATTTGTCGATCTCAGGGAGAGGTACTTTTGTTTCGGTTGGCTTTTTCGTGGGCCTTTTTCGTGGGCCTTTTTCGGGGCGTTGAGAGTCGGGGAGTTGGTGTCTCCGTCGGGTAGTCGGGCGGGGGGCTTGTTGCGTGAGAACGTGGTGCTTGAAGATTGTCGGGTGTTTTTCTGGATTCGTCGCTCCAAGACGGATCAGGGTGGAAGGGGGCGCCGGGTTGTGCTAGGGGCAGTGGACGGTTCGGCGGTCTGTCCGATGCGGTGCTTGCGCAAATTTTGGGCGGTTAGAGGTTTGGATGGTGGCCCGTTGTTGCGCCACGCGGGGGGTGCATACCTGTCTAGGTTCCAGTTTTCAGCCATTTTTCAGAAGTGTTTGGTTTCTTTAGGTTTAGACGGGTCAGTGTTTGCACCTCATTCTTTCAGGATTGGGGCGACGACTGAGGCAGCGAGCTGGGGCCTCAGTGCTGAGGTTGTTAGGCCCATCGGGCGATGGGTGTCAGGGCGTTATAGATCATATGTGCGCCCGCAGTTGGTTTAAGTTTGTTTGGGCTTCGCTTCTTGTTTGGTGACGTGTGGCATGTTGTGTTTTTCTTCTCGTTACAGGTTCCCCCTTATTAGTGTGGATTTTGGGCCATTCATACGTGGTTCGAGGAGCGCAGAGGGCAGAGGTTAGGCCGGATGGTCGCCAGCTCGGCTTTCCCAGAAATGTGGCGGTGCTCCGGTGGTTGGGCAAGGGTGGCATGCTGTGGAATCGGGTGTTGCCAGACTTCCAGCGGTATGTGGGGTTGGATAGGGCCCCCGACGTGCTTGTGTTGCATGTGGGGGGCAATGATTTGGGGGGGCGCCCTTTCAGGGAATTGATCCGGGATATCCGCTACGATATCCTGCGCTTGTGGGTAGAGTGGCCGCAGGTGCGTGTGGTGTGGTCAGACATTGTGCCGAAGCAGTACTGGCGGAAGGCTAGGTCTGTTGAACGTTTGAACAAGGCCCGAGTTAAAGTCAACAGGGCGATTGGAGGGTTTTTAGGCAGGAATGGCGGTGTGGTGGTGCGGCATCTGGATTTGGAGGACGGGCAGGGCAACTTCTGGCTGGGGGATGGTGTCCACCTCAATGCGGTGGGGACTGATTTATGGGCGTTGGCGGTTCAGGAAGGGATTGAGCGGGCCCTGGTCTTGGTGGGGGGCTCACATACGTGAGGTCTCAAGGTATGCTCGTGGTGGCGGGTGTGGAGGGTCCTTGGGGTTGGTCTCATATACTGACTTGGGGGTACATGGGTAGCAATCCTCTGATGTACTGGTATCATCAGGGGAAGTTCTGGGCTCCTGCCAGTGTGGTGTCACGGGGAGCAGAGTTATAGATAATGGTTAATTCAGCCATCTGCTGGACTTTCTATAGAGGGTGGGGGCCTTTGAGCCGGTAGCGGGCGGCTGGAGGTTAAATTGACGGGGAAGCAGATTGGTTGGGAAATTGGAGCCCCAAGGACCCTGCACATTTAAAGGTTCAGGATATGTATATATGTATCTAACAATACTTATTTTGTAGTTGGATATGTATATATATATATATATATATATATATATATATATATATATATCTATAGTTAGTTTTAATATTTGGTATTTAATATTGTTTATTTTGTATGTTAATTTGTGTTAATAAAATGGCTGCTGTGGCCAATTTTTTCCAAGCAGGCTTCCGTGTCTTATTCAGGGATGTGAGGGTTGGTCCAGCAGAAGGGGGAGGGGAGGTGTACAGTAAGGTAAGAAATGGTCTGGGCTACCCCCTGTCAAGAAAGGCTGCACGCGACCCCCGTGAGCGGTAAGCCTCCATGACGGGGTGTCCAGCCATGAGTGGGTTAAGGTGGTAGCTGGGGAGTGCAAAGCGGGAGTTGCTAGGGGAGGGGTTGGGGAGGGGACAGAGGTTATTTAAATAACTGGCTCTCTCCTCATGTTAACACTCGGGAGGAGAGAGCAGTGAGGAGAGTCACGCCCACCCTCCCTATTGTGTTCTGGGTCTGTGGGTGCGTGTGCGTATGTGGGGGGGGGGGGGAGGTTTCTTTCTCTTGTCATGGCAGCTGTGGCGGGTGTGGAGGGTCCTTGGGGTTGGTCTCATATACTGACTTGGGGGTACATGGGTAGCAATCCTCTGATGTACTGGTATCATCAGGGGAAGTTCTGGGCTCCTGCCAGTGTGGTGTCACGGGGAGCAGAGTTATAGATAATGGTTAATTCAGCCATCTGCTGGACTTTCTATAGAGGGTGGGGGCCTTTGAGCCGGTAGCAGACGGCTGGAGGTTAAATTGACGGGGGAGCAGATTGGTTGGGAAATTGGAGCCCCAAGGACCCTGCACATTTAAAGGTTCAGGATATGTATATATGTATCTAACAATACTTATTTTGTAGTTGGATATGTATATATATATATATATATATATATATATATATCTATAGTTAGTTTTAATATTTGGTATTTAATATTGTTTATTTTGTATGTTAATTTGTGTTAATAAAATGGCTGCTGTGGCCAATTTTTTCCAAGCAGGCTTCTGTGTCTTATTCGGGGATGTGAGGGTTGGTCCAGCAGAAGGGGGAGGGGAGGTGTACAGTAAGGTAAGAAATGGTCTGGGCTACCCCCTGTCAAGGATGTGAGATGGTGGTGTACTGACTGTACTACTACTGTACTGTATATGCACTCCAGCAGTCTTATACAGTACAGGATGGGAGATGGTGGTGCACTCAGGGCAGCCATCAGGAATTTCGGGGCCCCATACAGCTGAAGTGTCTGGGGCCCCCCATTGACAAAAAAATCTGAGACATATTTTTGACTGATGTCTCCTGAACGGTGTGCAGAGGATATTTCCCATGCCAGCAGAGTTCCATGCACAAGCCCTTTTATTTATAACAAAAAAAAAACAAACAAACAAAAAAAACCAGTAACCCAATCTCCCAACAGCATATACATCTGCACACCACTCTGACATCAATTTTGTGACAGGTACCCTTTAAGGCCGGGAGAGATATCAATCATCTAGACAGTTACTTATGATGTATGGCAGCCTTTAAAAATATGTATATAGTTCATAATGTATTACAAACGGTTATGTAGACAAAATCCTGATGACTCCCTTTAAAGGAGTTATCCAGCACTACAAAAACATGACCACTTTCTCCCAGAAACAGCACAGGTCTTGTGCTGTGCTGTCTCTGGAAGAAAGTGTCCATGTTTTTCAAACACTGGAAAACCTTTTTTAAATTGGTAATCTTTTGGCAGAGCTTTTTTAGGTAAGATCTGTCTGGGCAAGCATAGAGGCCTTTAGAAGGTGGCTATCATGGCAAGTGATTGCCAGAGAGAGTCAGAGAGCAAGGCAGATGGTCAGAATCAAAGAAAAGCTGAGTACTTGAAGACACTAGTGATGAATAGAGACCAATCACAAGTGGCTGTGGTCAGCAGCCGCCTGTTTATATAGAGTGCACAAAACAGCATGAGAGGTCTGGTTGGCCTGGCGTCTGTGCCATCTCCCTAGCTGCCTGCAGCCCTGGCGCTCATCTCTAATCTCACCTGGATTGGTTGCTTTAGCAACAGATATAGAGCCACAGAGGGTGGACTCGCTGTGGGGGTGGACAGAGGGTGGACTCGCTGTGGGGGTGGACAGAGGATGGACTCGCTGTGAGGGTGGACAGAGGATAGACTCGCTGTGGGGGTGGACAGAGGGTGGACTAGCTGTGGGGGTGGACAGAGGATACACTCGGTGTGGGGGTGGACAGAGGGTGGACTAGCTGTGGGGGTGGACAAAGGGTGGACTTGCTGTGGGGGTGGACAGAGGATGGACTCGCTGTGGGGGTGGACAGAGGATGGACTCGCTGTGGGGGTGGACAGAGGATGGACTCGCTGTGGGGGGTGGAAAGAGGATGGAATCGCTGTGGGGGTGGACAGAGGATGGACTCGCTGTGGGGGTGGAAAGAGGATGGAATCGCTGTGGGGGTGGACAGAGGATGGACTCGCTGTGGGGTGGACAGAGGCTGGACTCGCTGTGGGGGTGGACAGAGGGTGGACTCGCTGTGGGGGTGGACAGAGGATGGACTCGCTGTGGGGGTGGACAGAGGATGGACTCGCTGTGGGGGTGGACAGAGGATGGACTCGCTGTGGGGGTGGAAAGAGGATGGAATCGCTGTGGGGGTGGACAGAGGATGGACTCGCTGTGGGGGTGGACAGAGGCTGGACTCGCTGTGGGGGTGGACAGAGGGTGGACTTGCTGTGGGGGTGGACAGAGGATGGACTCGCTGTGGGGGTGGACAGAGGATGGACTCGCTGTGGGGGTGGACAGAGGATGGACTCGCTGTGGGGGTGGACAGAGGATGGAATCGATGTGGGGGTGGACAGAGGATGGACTCGCTGTGGGGGTGGAAAGAGGATGGAATCGCTGTGGGGGTGGACAGAGGATGGACTCGCTGTGGGGGTGGACAGAGGGTGGACTCGCTGTGGGGGTGGACAGAGGGTGGACTCGCTGTGGGGGTGGACAGAGGGTGGACTCGCTGTGGGGGTGGACAGAGGATGGACTCGCTGTGGGGGTGGACAGAGGATGGACTCGCTGTGGGGGTGGACAGAGGATGGACTCGCTGTGGGGGGTGGAAAGAGGATGGACTCGCTGTGGGGGTGGACAGAGGATGGACTCGCTGTGGGGGTGGACAGAGGATGGACTCGCTGTGGGGGTGGACAGAGGATGGACTCGCTGTGGGGGTAGACAGATGTAGGTTGGAAACACTGCTGGGATCAAACTGAAATATATAATATGCTTTAGCAAGAAGGTTAAAATTCACAGCTTTAGGGTAAGTTCACACAGTCGTATTTTACTGCAGATTTCACCCATTGATGTAAATGCCTGAGAGCTCAACTTTACTGAGAGTTTTACTAACTAATTCAACAGGAAGCAAATCTGATGGAGAATTCAAGCAGAATCTCCTGCCTGAAATCTGCAGTAACCTCTGCCTGTGTGAACATCCCCATAATGCAGGACACTATTACTATGACAGCAAGATTTTCTTGCATTATAACTCATAGCTCTACAATAAAGCTATAGGGGGAGATTTATCAAACATGGTGTAAAGTTAAACTGTCTCAGTTGCCCCTAGCAACCAATCAGATTCCACCTTTCATTTTCCAAACAGTCTGTGAGGAATGAAAGGTGGAATCTGATTGGTTTCACTTTACACCATGTTTGATAAATCTCCCCCATAGATTTTAAACACAAACTGACATTGTGGATATGCATATATTAGTGCTGCCAGTTTCCAGCTACCTGCATTGCAGGCAGGTCTATGACACTGTTTACACTTCCCAAGCTCTTGGACCACTGCTCTGCCCCCAGACCACCCTCCAAGAATGATTGGCAACTGGCTGTGCAGGACTACAATGCAGCCAATGATGAGCCAGCTGTCAATCATTTTCAGAAGCGCCGGTGGAAGCGACATAATGACAGCCAATGACAGCCATTGTTCAAGAGCAGGGTGGGTACAGCACCACAGACCCACCTGACAAGATCACCGGGAATTGAAGATCTTTATTTATTTATTTATTTATTTATTTTTACAAACCATGATAAAGGTCTCTACACTGACCAAGTTTTAGAGACTGCCAGACACTATGTGAATCCTGCATATGCAGGAAAAGTAAATGGAGTTCGGATCCTATGAGTGGATAAGACTCCACATGTATCGTCTCACTAAGGAGGCTTCATCAGGAGTAATCATAAACTAAATTTGGTCCATTATTTACACAGCACTGCAATAATAATTTACAATGATGTGGAATCTGTGTAGTTGCTAGATGCAACTGGGCCAGTTTCACTTTACAAAATCTCCCCCCATGTTTCCAAATCTGTAATCAATGCCCACAAAAAAGATAGTGCTCTTTAGGGTAGCTTCACACATAACTGATCTGCAGCGAATTTTACGCTGCAAATTCGCAGCAAAATCCACTGCGGATCTCTTGTCAGTTATTTTGAAAGAGAAGAGATACTCGCAGCGGGTTTGACATCCAGCCGGGAACCCCTGAAGCAAGCAGTCTCATCCACACACAGGATCCTTACTCTGGTTACCTGTCCTGTATATACATGGGGGGGGGGGGGGGCATTTATTAAGTCCGGCATTTTTTACGCCAGGCTTACATATGTCCCTGCAGCTCCGGAGCTCTGAGGATTTACGTAGAGGCGCATTGCCTCTACATAAATCCAGTATGCACAGAGCCCATAGGTTTCATTATAATTTTTCTTCCGCCTCTGCGTGTGCCCCCACTGTGTGCGCCCCTCCTTACTCTGGTCACTTGTCCCGTATATACATGGTGCCTCATCCATACACAGGAATGCTTACTTCTCCTGTATATATACATGACAAACATTGTAAGGGTACTTTCACACCTACCAGATCCGCTGCGGATTCGCAGCGAGATCCACTGTGGATCCAGTACCATTCACCATTATGATAGCACATACTCGCAGCGGGATTGACATCTTGCTGTGAGTCTGTGCTTTAACCCTTTGCCGCCCGCAACCCCCGACACCGCATCCCCGCCTCCTGCAGCCCACATCTCCAATCGCTCCTCGGCGCAGCTGCAGTGAGGTTCCCGGCTCCAGTACCACTCAGGCGATGGGACCGCTCACTGCAGCCGCACCAAGGAGCAGGTATGTATGCTCTTGGCAGCTGCCTTGTGGGCGGCGGGCTGCAGGAGGTGGGGATGCGGGTGGCGGGGCTGCGGGCGGGGGTTAAAGCACATACAGCGGGATGTCAATCCCTCTGCGAGTATGTGCTATCATAGGGGTGAATGGTACTGGATCCGCAGCGTGAGATCCGCTGCGGATCCGGTAGGTGTGAAAGTACCCTAACTGGCGGTCTCTAATTGGTCAGTGTGGGGCCAGGGGACATGTTGCCCAGTGAGTGGGGCTATTTTCCTGGATGCAGGATTTGGCCATTGGGTTTATTTTTGTGATGGGACCATGTATCATGCTTTTGGTGGTTTATTTTTGTATGTATAATAAAGCTATACATTTTTATGCTGAGTCTGCTTGGATGTACATTCTTTGCACATTCTTTACACTTTGCTCCTGCTTGTGTATACACATGTATATCATCCATCCATCATACACACAGCACACACAGCACACATACACATGTATACATTACATCAGATACACCCAACACATTACAGTCACACTTTACATAGATATATGCAGCTATGCACATTACATGTTTACATCCATGATCCAGCAGTCTTATGCAGTACAGGATGTGAGATGGTGGTGCACTGACTGTACTACTACTGTACTGTATATGCACTCCAGCAGTCTTATACAGCACTGTGCTGGGTTCACACACAGTATATTTCAAGCAGTATTTGGTCCTCATGTCAGGTCCTCATAGCAACCAAAACCAGGAGTGGATTGAAAGCACAGAAAGGCTCTGTTCACACAATGTTGTAATTAAGTGGATGGCCGCCATATAATGGCAAATATTTGCTGTTATCTTAAAACAATAGCTGTTGTATTGAAATAATGGCAGGTATTTACCATTATATGGCGGCCATCCACTAAATTACAACATTGTGTGAACAGAGCCTTTCTGTGCTTTCAATCCACTCCTGGTTTTGGTTGCTATGAGGACCTGACATGAGGACCAAATACTGCCTGAAATATACTGTGTGTGAACGCAGCCAACTGTATGTGAAGCCTCACCAGTGCTAAACTCACCAGGTACAACCCACCATCCACACTCACTTACACATTCAGATACCGAGCAAAGTTTGAATTCTGAATGTTCATTCAAATAGCGCAGTATTACTGTACTTCAAGACTGGGCGCCGGAAAAGTTTTTGAGAACCGAGCAAGAGTTTGAGAACCAAAGCAAACTTTCCTTAACCCCCTAGACGATCCTGGACGTAACTGTACGTCTAGCGTCTCTAAGGAGCTATGAAGAGCGCTCCGGAGCGGAGCGCGCTTCATAGCAGGTGGGGGCCGTCTGCAGTTAGCAACGGGGCCCTCACCGTAAATGACAGGCTGCAGTGATTAACCCCTTAAACGCAGCGATAGTATATAAAATACTAAAGGCATTGGTAATTTACTAGTGAAAATCCATTTTCAATATGAAGGACAGTGAAAACTTTTAGCATAAAGTTAGTTTCAATAAGCAATGTGTAATACCTCATTTCCCCTGTGGGGATTAAAAACTTCACTTCTCCACACATTACAGGGGATCACTGTGGCGGGCACCATGTAATCAGGTTTTTGTGCCCTTTCTATCCAAAAAGCCAAAGCTGACAAGTTTGATAACCTGTGGCTCCTTTATTTATTCATTTTATGAATCTTTTTATTTACATTCAGTTATAATCATATAGAAGCAGTTACAGAAAAAAATTATCTATTTATATTAACACAGGGTCATTGTTACAACAGTAATAAACAACCAAATTGAACTACACCCCCACCCCCAATTCCCATGGCCATATAGTATGGAGCGGACTTACTGAATTGGGTTCGGTAAGGTTCCCCGAACTCCAATACTCGGCATTTGACTCCTGACAGCCAGCTGAAGAAGTTGGCTATCGCCCTGTGGCTTCCAGTTTTCCAGGACTCTCTAAAGCGGCATCCATCTTCTCTGGTCACTGGGAGTCATTCGTATTCAGAGAATGTTGCCGAACCTGAAAAGTTCAACAAGTCCACTCAACACCATTGACAAAAGAAGAAGCATATTTATGTGTGACAATCCAATATAACCTGAAGAAGGATCTTAAAGTATTTTATATGACCCAGAGAATCCACTGAGTCCACTCCCTGTATCTGAATGGTACTTCAGATTTCTGACAATATCTTTAATATCCATAATTTCTCGGCTGTTTTTTGCCTGGTTCATGAACTGGAAGTTAAAATGGATCTTGGAAAATGTTCTCATCTTTTGCTTTAATTGAAGCAACTAATTAATTAGACTTAGTTGAAGGAAATAATTAGTTGTAATCTAGGTTTAATTAAGCCAATTAATCAATAAATCACTTTTAATTAAGAAGGACCTGATGAATGGGAAATTGCAGTGTAAAAAGTGTTATTTACAGTATTTTCTTTCTATAAAATAATTTCACTCCAAATTAATATTATTTTTATTGAGAACATAAACTGTAAATAAATGTTTTGCGTTTATGAAATCATACCCTTTAGGAGTCTCCAGACTAATTAGAAAAATGTGTTTTTATGTGAGTCATACTGGGAGTAGAGAATACAAATAGTTGCTGTCCGGCTCCAAGTAGTATAAAAATCTTTTCTTTATTGTAGCATATTAAAAACTGTACATGACAGTATCATAAACGCCAACGCGTTTCGGAAAGGCTTCCTTAATCATGGCATACAAAATAGTAAAAAACACATCTATTTATACATATATCCCAATAAAGGTAAAAAGGGGAGGGAACAAAGAAAAGAGACAGGAAGGGGCAAAGTTCTATATCAAACACCTGTGGAAGCGAACACAGGGAGTAGCATACATAAAACCAGAGACGGATGAATAGCATGGAAAGAAAAAAGCACAATACATCTAATGGTGTAAACACAACATGTGAATATAAACAAATATTAGACATTCAGTGAGCAGACATGTACATTTAACCACAGACATCTAGAGCTGTAATTACGGGCAAGGGCAGTATATGTCTATTACTGCTCAGTGGGTAAATGTAATATGGCCGGCGGACCCCCAGCAACTTGGCCAGGGAAGGGCGATGACACCACCCCGTTGTCACAGCAGGGTTCCTGTGTCATGGTCCTCCTCCTCCAGTAGGTCCAAAACCTCCTCAACCGCCAGTGTTCCTCCCTTGTACCACTTGGGTGTAGCACGGAGGTGTCACGCTGTGCTGCACCTAGCCTGCCTGGGTGAAAGGAGACACACAGGGGAAGAGCTGCACCGCCTGCTCGAGACGGAAATCCTGTCGTGGCTGACTCCACGCCATCTTAAAGTTGGGACGGTGGTGAGTGACAATGGGAGAAACATTTTCTCTGCGCTGCGTTGAAGAGGTATGAGGCACGCCCCGTGTATAGCACATGTTTTAAACCTAATAGTAACACACTTTCTAAAGTCTTCATCCCATTTACAGACTGTGCTGTCAATGGCTCGAAAGCTGTGTAACCATTTCAGCCATTCAAGTCGCTCTCACAACATCCTCAACCTGCAGCGGAGGAATGGTCTTCCCAACCATCGTTTCATTTGCAATGTAGCCACGCGGTGGAACTCCACTCTCCACATGCTGGACTGGCTCTATGAGCAGAGGAAGGCCTTGACTGATTTCCTCTTGATGCAGGCGGACACGGCGACTCCCCTGTCTAACCTGGAGCTCGGCAAGTGGCAGCTCATGCGTGACAGCTGCGGCTTGCTACGACCCTTTGAGGAGGCAACGTTTCTGGTCAGTAGGCAAGACATAGGACTGAGCGCCATCATACCCATGCTTCATGTACTGGAGCTGATGCGACTCAGTGGCGAGGGGAAGAGGTCTTGCCACTGTCTCAGCCTGGGTCGCTGGGGGAAGGCTTGGCAGAAGAGGAGGGAGAGGAAGTTGAGGAGGAACACCTGAATGCACAGGAACTCTTAGGGGAGACGGGTGGAGGAGAAGGAGATGAGCCTTCCTGCCAGACCAGAGGGGGGCCAGAGGAGGATATGCAGGGCTAGGAGGAGGATGAGAGGGTGGAGGCAGTACCCATTGGCGGTATGCTGTGGAGATGGAGGCCGGGACTCCTTCCCACTCTTTGGTGGAAATGGCTAAGCACATGTTGATATGCTTTCGGGCTGACCCACGCTTACAAAGGATTCGTCATCGGGATGAGTTCTGGCTGGCCACACCCACGGCATCGCAACAAGCTGTGTGAATTCATTTACCCTTCCCAACGGGAGGAAAAATGAATTATTATAGAGAGGAGCTGGGTGCACAGTTAGTGGCAGCCTTTGGAACACGGCGCTCTCATTCACGCCATTCCCACCAGGGCCACACCAGCAGCGCTGCCTCCTCCACATCCTCCTCCAGCAGCTTGGGTGGCACGAGCAGTGGCACCAGTCTGAGCCTGATGTCCATGATGCCCGCTTTCATGCAGCCACAAGCCGGGGTACCAGAGCACCCTCACAGCAGCAGGACATGGCAGCACCCTCAAACAGCAAGTCCATGTG